>NC_140466.1:24268956-24528956 GCF_051167445.1 Perissodus microlepis | reverse complement strand
AATATTCTGTATCCATTCAGTAGCCTGTTACTATGTTAGATAATCTGCAGACAATCTAGAGCTCATCTGGAATATACTGACACCATATCTTAGGTCTGTCTTTCTAGGTAATACTGAAAAGCTGGAAACAGATAACATAATACCCACATGAACCTTTAAATCTTAATTCTGGAGACTCTGGGCCTTTGCTGTTTGATGATGTGCACATATGGCTCTCAAAGAGAATTAATTGGGGTTGCTGTGTTGTGTCTACAGCCTTTAATTGCTCCCTGTTTCTTCATCAGGACTAATGCTGTGGAAACAGGCCATGTGTCAATAGAATGGCAAAGTCATTAATCACAGAATAACAGGGAAACATCCTTTCGGAGAAGCATAACCATACCAATGGGATTCCTCAAATTCCACTCGGATTCCATAGGAAACACGCCTTTGCCAGTAGAAAGGACCAGTTATAGATGGTCTTTTTGGTCCCCCGGGATATTGACATATTTCTAGTGAACCACATCCAGGCTTACAGGAAAAAACATTTTCTAACAGCTTTGGTGCTGGACTGTAGCCTGTGAGGAGATTGCTGGTAGCTTTAGGCTCTGTGGATTTTTAGATTCAAATAAATGGTATGGGAAGTAGATTTAAATTTAGCAGTGACAGAGATGATATAGCTTTGTAAATAAATAGAGACACGGATTCATAGATAAAAACGTTAAAAAACTATCATGTAAATAGACTACTGAGTCTATTTTAACATGATTGTATACAGATTCCTCTCTGGGGACTCCAGCAGCATTGTGGATAGTGTAGTCTAGACATGCAGTGATTTGTTGGGACCCTAGGGGTTGAGGCGGGTCCTTTCATTGTCGCTTTTTTTAAGCTCATTGTCTTCACCAAGAGGTGCATGCTTCTGTATTAACGTTATGCGTCATCTACAAAAAAGCTAAACAACACTTCACTAGTGTTGTTATTTTTTTAGGAACGGGACACAGAGAACTGTTTGAACTACATGTCCCATGGTGGAAGCTCTACAGCTTTCCCTGCACGCCGCCGCCTCTCCAGTTTGTCCTCTGAAGAACCGCATCAAGCAGTCGGAACAAACATCAACTTCCGACTTTGAATTTCAAAATAACATTCTAGAAATTAAACCACGTTGAGTCGTGCCTCGTATGTGCGAATATTACCATGAAGAAATATTCTGGAGTGTAAGAATGAAAATATATTCTATGTTCATTATAACAATGTAGCCTTTATCAATTTACAGAACTAGCCATAGTACTACAGTATTGCTTAGATGAGAAAAGGTAGATGTCAATGTCAACCTGTCAATCAAGACTAAAAATAGCAACTTACACTTACTTTAAACTACTACGTTTCTAAATTAAAGGCAGCTACGTTTCTAAACTAAAGGCAGCTTCAAAGCGTGCTAATATTATTTTGAAAACAAACCAATAACTTCCGGTCCTCTCGCCTATGCGGCTGTTAACTCCATTCAGTAGTGTTCCAGAGGAGGGTGAGTTTAGGGAAAGACGGAGCCACCCTGTCAATCACAATTAAGGAACCATGGGAGTAAACTGGTAGGAAAGCTAGGCGAAACCACCGTGTTTACGGTCGAGCTTGTTTTAATTTGCGTTCAGACGACAACTATGCACCGGTACAGTCTGGGACATACACACCCGACCTCTCCAGATGGGAATCGCTTCACTTTGACGGGAATTAGCATGATACGTTAAATATAACAACAACAAAAAAAACTTGCCGACTTTCATTTGTCTGCGCCTGTTTTTTCTTTTCTTTTTTCCTCTTTTTTTGCCCCCACAGCCTTCCAGTTTGAACAAAATACAAAAGTCACCGTTGATATTTGTTCGAAAGGCGGTGCCGCCGGGGTTTATGTTTACTCCAAGCTAAGGAGACACGTTTATTTGAGTACAACTCGTGGAAATCTGGTCTGTGCATTTCACAGAACTGCTGTGTCGGCGAGTCCACTTTCGGAGGAGTGACGGTTGGTTATTGCGCTTTTAAAAACACACATACACGCACAGCATTTTTTTTTAAAACAAACTTTATATTCGAAGTATGTTTTGACTTCACCGTCTTAGCCTCATATTAACTGTTTTATTGTTATTTTTTCCCCCAGGTACAAGAAGTCACTCCCGAAAACAACCAGCGCCAAGCGTCAATCCGGGCTCAAACTCCAGAGAGAGCAAGAAAAGGAGCAGAAATGAGCGGGGGAGAGGTGGTGTGCTCGGGGTGGCTGAGAAAGTCTCCTCCTGAAAAAAAGTTGAGACGTTACGTAAGTGTGCTTTATATCCTCTTTGTTACGTTGTAATAAAGTAACCTGTTAGACCAAAGGGAGGAAAAAAAAACGTGCATGCTTTTCCCTGGAGGCTCTCCCCGGGTGCAGACGCAGACGATGTGTAGGCCTCATCTTGTGTGCATTGCAACAATCAGCTTTTGTCCCCCCCCCCTTTACCTTTTTTGTTGGTGAACCTGAAAGTGTGCGTTACTTATATAAAGTAAAGTTACTTAAGCGTGACTTAACAGGCTTTGCTCAAGGGCACGTCAGCGGGGCGCATGGCCGTTGTTTGGGAAGCAAACATGAGACTCTGGCAAGCATTATCTCGGCAGAATTTGATTGTCTTTGACCAGTAACGCAGTGCTTTGATTACCTTTTGAAGTCACGCAGTCAAGAGTATCAAAGGTGGTCGCTGAGGGTTAGATGATTTACAAATCAACTGCAAAATCAGAGCTAGTTGTGGCTGTCATTACATCTACTATATCTGCCATTGTTTACATCCCTGTGTTGTCTTATCTGCAGCTCTATCAGTCTCTACTCACACCTGCTATTCAGTCTTACATACTTTTAAACGATATGCAATCAGTTATGACATGCCATTGATTTTTTTTCCCCCACACTTGAAGTGTAACTGAAACAGTTTTATGTTCCTGTTCTCTCTGTTTAATTAGTGTGCTATTGGAAGAACCTCTCATATAAGGCTAAAGCAAATAACATGATTAGCTGCTTTGTTAGCTGTCAAGCCCATTTGATTTCCTTGTGCACGACATCTTTATTGATACAAGAGCTGTAAGATCAGAGAAGGGATGTTTTTTGCAGAAACCAGAAGTTCAACAGAGCATAAAATATACACTTAGAAGCAGGGTTCATTGAGTGCCTGTATCACATCTATTACAGAATAGTGTTTTATTTGATGACAGAGGTCACCTTGTTGTACAGTACTTTGTGAGAACAGTTTCCAGCTGATTTTTTTAAAACCAGGACCCTGTTCATATCTGGAGTTGGCCAGGATTTGATCAGGAATGGACAATCCTTCTCCAAGTGAGGTCAGGTGCCTTTACTGACCACTCATAATTAAGTGTCACCCACCCATTGCATATGCATGCTCTGACGCAGCATGAGAAAACATGGGGATAGATGCAGAGAAGACAAGAATCCTGTTCGTGCACAAAAAACAGCTAAAGCATGAGGCAATCAAGAAAAACTGGACTTTCCAATGCTTCCAGTGTTTGTTATCTTAACTGTCTGCGGATATCTTGCAAAACTGTGTGTGAAAAATTTAGTTTATTGAACAGATTCTGGTGCATAAACTGAAAATAAGCAAGGCAGACATGCAAACTATTTTGTCATGGGTACTCATCCAGGAAACCTCTCAGCTGCGAGGGGGAAAAACCCCTGGTCGGTGCAGCTACGCGTGCTGAATAGTCATCGACGAATGCTTTCTTGTAAAACTAGCATAGATTTTATCAGAAGTTTAATAATTTATGAATGTGCTCGAAGCGAATATTTAACCATTTCCTTTTTTTTTTTTTTTTTTTTTTTCAACTAAACCACAGAAATTCAAAGAATGCATACAGTTTGACATCATCAAGTTAAAAATTCATAGGAAAAACCAAAGATTGATGAATGAAATCTGTGTTTTGCTTATTAATGTAGAAGTTTAGAAATTTTGTTTGCAAAGTTTGCATTAAATGGAGGGGTCCAGTTCTGTAAACCTGCATCTTGCCTGTAGCGGCAGGCTTCGGTATCACTGTTGTGTTACCTGCAGTCAGCATCTCGTATGGTCATTACAAAAAAGTCTTTTGTTTAGTTTTTTCAAAGTTGCACTATTTCCCAACAGCCTTGTGCACAACTAATGGCTAATAAATGAATCATGAAGCAACAGCAATATAACTCCTCATATTGATTCCTGACTTACTTTAATCAAACTGAGTCATGGTGCGAGGGAATAATACAATATGGGACGCTTAAAAATATCAATGACTAAAACATGCTATTTCTTTCTTATTTTGAAATGATTTGAAATAACAATAATGTTTGCATCCACAATACAAAAGTTAATATGACCCCAAATGTTAGTTTCTCAGGAGAAAAAAAGAAGTAGGCTACTGGAGGACCTAGTTATTTTCAAATGGTTATGACAACTTGTTGCTCAAGTTGTGTAACTGTTTTAGTGTTTTAAGAACTCTGAGGAAACTCGTGATTTTGTGAGGTAGAAGTTAAGCTGTTTAAAGCTGCGAAATTATAGTTGTTGTTTTTTATATCTGTATAAACTGCATCTTTTTTTTCCCTGTTTATTGTTAAGAAAACATTTTTGAGTTAAATGTTGGCCATTGCTTTTATACAAACAAGGAACAAACTGCAAGCTGGTTTCCTTCGTTTTGGGGGTTTATCAACGCAAATGCCACGTTTTAGTCTTTCTGTCACAGGTAGCGACATAATCCTGTTTGAAAATATATTTCTACACTTTAGATTTCTGTTTGACTTATTGAGGCCATAAGAGTGTAACAGCAGAGTTCAGCTAAATCTTTCGAGAATACAGCTTCAGATTGTGGGTCATGATTCTTCCTCTTCATTGTTCGCTCTTACTAGATTTTCTACGGCTGCTACAGACTGAACTCCAGTGGATAAAATGTTCATATCAGAGTTGTTTTTCAGTGAGTAATACTCTGATCTAACTTTCAACAATGCCCTCTATAGTAGTGCAGCAATCTAAAATCTAAAAATACTGGGAAACACAGCAGGGTGGTTTGAGCAAGCTCGGTCACATGAAGCTGTGTAATTAGTGGAAGTACTTACAAGTTGTTCAGATTATACTAACTCAAATAAATAGAGAAGTTGATTCTCTCTCGTTTTTCTTTTTTAAATTGAAACAATTCAGCTGGTTATGAAGCATGAGAGCTTTTGTGGGATTAGATGAGACATTCTTGATTTTTTTTTTTTTTTACTTCCTTGCTGCTTCTTCTTCCTTTTCTTCTTCTCCTTTTCGGTTACTGCCTTAATGGGTCATCGCAGCGAATCATCACCTTCCCTCTAACCCTATTTGGAGCGTCCTTTGATGTCACACTAGACTTCTGCATGTCCTCCTTCGGGACATCCACAAATCGTCTCTGTGCCTTTCCTCTTTTCCTCCTGCCTGGCAGCTCCATCTTCAACATCCTTTATCTAATATATCCACTATCCTTACTCCTCAGCAAACATCCAAACCATCTCATCCTATCTCTCTCTTTAACTTTGTCTCCAAACCGCCCAGACTTAGCGGTCCCTCTGATGTACTCCTATCTAGGGATGGGTATCGTTTAGGTTTTATCTGATACCGGTGCCAAACCAGTACTTTTGAAACGGTGCCGGTGCTTAAACGGTGCTCGAACCGGTGCTTAAAGAATGGAGAACACAAAATTGGTCCAAAATCCTCTCATGTTCAGCTGTTTTTGTGTAAAAAGATAACAATGTTAGCCTTTTCTGCAGCTATAGGGCATATATGGTATCACTCTTGGCTGGAAGCAGTGCTTAATCAATGGAAAAAACACAAACTTTGTCCAAAAACCTCTCATGTTTAACTGTTTTCCACTTTTTCTTTGGTCATTTTAGCCAGGGTGAAGGGAGTATCTGCCATCAAACAAGAAGACAGCCGCATGTAACTACGACGGTGTTTGCTAGTTCACCTTACATGCATTAGTGTAATAACGTGGTTAGCCTACTCAACGTAAATTACACACGAACAACATTAAGCTACTCACGCAGAGAAGAACGGCTGCTGCTGCCATCATCATCCTCATCATTTCTGCTACACTGGCAGGGCTACGGCTACACCCGCAGTAGATGTGCACGGTGTGAGGTCTTGCAGCAAGCTATCAAATACGGCGCATTTCTCGGCTTTTAGGTGTTTCATCGGATTCGAGGTGTTACCTCCTTTGCACAGTATCACAGTATCAGCTTAAAGCACTTGTTGCAGGCTGCTGAGTTTGCATATTTTGCTGTGAAGTACAGCCATACATTTGACCGGTCCTCCTTGGGCATTTTTAATCTGTAGCTCTGCTCTAAAAGAACGTACGTACCTGGACCCGCCTACTATCCTTGGAAACGTAAAATGATTGGCTAGAATCTAAAGTGTATCACAGCTCAGGTAAAAAAAAGCACCGAAATGTGCGCTGCTTTTCGGTCTGGTTACTACCGTTTATGTCAGAACCGGTGCCATCATGGCACCGGATACCAGTACCCATCCCTACTCCTATCTAATCCTGTTCAGCCCCAACAAAAATGTTAGTGTCTTTTAACTTTGCCACCAGCTCTTTTGTTTTTTTCCCAGTGCCACCGTCTCCATA
Organism: Perissodus microlepis; assembly: GCF_051167445.1. Taxonomy (NCBI): domain Eukaryota; kingdom Metazoa; phylum Chordata; class Actinopteri; order Cichliformes; family Cichlidae; genus Perissodus; species Perissodus microlepis. The sequence goes on along the minus strand of NC_140466.1, from coordinate 24,522,347 downwards.
CCATCACATCCTGTAAAAGTTCCCTTTTAACTCTAGCTGCTATCCTTCTGACACAGCATTTAATGTAATCGACACAAAGGTCAGCATATGTTTCGAGCTGCAATGGTGCAGGCGAACCTGCAACTCTCCCCGGGGCTTTTGTAGTTTTTTTTTTTTTTTTTCCCGAAGGTGGACGAGTTTGCTGCTATGTGGGCGGCCCTGACTCTATCTGCAGTCCCCCAAGCCACTTTTTTTTTTAGGTAATTATTTGGTTTTCAGCTGGACTAGGGCTGTTCGATATAACGATATATATCGGATGACGATGTAAAAACGTCTATCGTTTCATTTTACGCTATCGTTTGTTTCGTGGTGTCGCAAAATAAACTGTTTACGGCAATATTTTTTCATCGTTTTGATGGTCACTGTAGTGGCTATATTAATTTCTTAAAGTTCTCTCTTTCTCTTATATTTAATATAACCACACTACGGACGGACAAGCGCCTGTTTTTATGCGTTGTGGTTAGCAACAACGACGGTAACAGCATCGCGTGTCCGCTTGTTTATGTTCCACATAAACCTTTCACAATAAAGCTCAAGATCCTGTTGAGACTTTTCAAAATAAACTGAATCACATGAAAGAGCAGATTATTTACGGATGAGAATTAAAAAAGAGCCGCCAGGTGCTAGAAAATAAACCTTAGACTCAATGAATAAGGATAGTTACTGGTAACATTTTATTGATACCGATGCCATTATTTATTCTAGGTCTGTTTTTATGGATTCTCTCATTGATCGGTGATCAATATTTTGCGTTGGGGAAACATGTAGGTGTACAAAGGTTTTCAGCATCAGTGCTGCTGGTTATCATCAGGGTCTGATGTAGGATGTAGAAACCAGATTTAAACAAACAAAAAAACCCAACAGGTATGTATTTCAGGTGTGGAAAAAGCTCCACTGCCGGGGGTTTGACGTCATGCTTTGTTATGCGAAACTCCAAGAAACAAGATGCCAGCACTGATGAAAGCAATTGATAAGCTCGGAGACGGACAATTAATATAAACTGGACAGTTTGGAACCGGTTCTCTGTCGAGAATCTTTAGTTCTCAATCAACCTCTCTATCTAATCTAGAGTTGATAGAGAGATATGTATATAACTGCTTCAAACGGCTGTTTATGCATGCCATTTTGAAGCCGCCGTGTTTCAATTAAACGTCATTGTTCGGCTTGTTCATATTACAGTAATACTGGCTACAAACCACATATTTTTGGAGGCTAATATTAGCAATAGTTTCAAGAGGCAAATCACATTTTTCCACGTTGTTTTGCATTTATTCTTCATGTTTATTCATCACACATAAGCAGTGTAGGTCACGTATTGAAAGGAATCCTTAATTTTAGTTCAAAACATTAATTAAACAGCAGCAGTTTTGAAAATGTATAAAATAACTGTCTCCTTGATTTTTAATAATTTTGCTTAGCTCTTAGTTTCTCAGTTCTTGCCTTCCGGTGCACATAGCTTCATAGACCATTGTAGTCCCTGTAGTTTATTGGCATGCACTTTCTGAAAACAGATTAGGATTTTGCTGAACACTTTGTGCAGCCCTTACAAGGGCCTCAGAGCAAGAGCACAGGGCTGCAGGGTAGACCGGATGAAGGAAAATATTGAACCCTGAAGGTCCTCCTCTGGCTCTAAAGGGAGACTGAGGACCTACTCCGTGCTGGTCTTATGGCCTCTTAGCTGGAAAACAAAAAAGCATTTATAGTGTACATCAAAGTGGCTGTCAGCTTTTGTCTGTGGCTGACTGTAAAAAGTTGTCATTTACACACAGTTAAAGAAAACTGTATGCCACCAGTGTGACAACGTGGTCGAACGAAAACAAAGGCATAGCTCTTTGATTAAGTAGAGGATTCATTAAATCTGCTTAGCAAGTGGAACAGAGAACAAACGCTCACTTTCTGTTAACCCTCCCCCCCGCCCCTCCCTACGTGCTTGAAGAAACAAACAAACAAGCTACCCAAACGGGATGCAACAGAGGGGTACTTGTGCAGCATTAGCCTCTTAGGCTAACAAAGAAAAATTACTGGACTGTGTCCTCAACGCAGCAGCACCAGCAGCACCAGCAGCACAGCTCTCCATTTGGAGCAAGCAGACTACTGTTGTGTGATCTGCCACAGCTTGGAAATGGGTTGAATATGCCATTAATTATTCAATGCCCATTACAAACAAATAAGCATTAATTATTAATATATGTGCTACTACAGTAGTTGTCTCTTTTATCCCTGACACAGACTATCGTCACTGTGTTATACATAGGCGGTGTCATTTTCATCGTAGCCTAACTGTTGGTACAGCAGTTTAAAGGATAAAAAAAAAAAGCTGTGGGAATGAGGGTTGGGGGAAATGTGTAGAATCTGTAATACTCACAACCATTTTTCCCCCAAATAACTGAAAGCTGTTCTGAGTCCTGTACTGGTGTTTTGGTCTTTTGTTTTAAAACACAATCGAAGTAAACATGAGTGTGGTTGTTCTGCATTTTCTTCTGGGTATTTATAGTCTTAAGCATGAAATCAAGTCATTGCTTCACAAAGAAAAACACAGCCATGAAAACAAAACATTCAGTTGGAGCCAGCCCTTGGGGAAGTTGGCAGCACAGAGCAATTTTCTTTTTTTTCTTTTTTTTTTTTTGGGGGGGGGGGGCCATAGTAAATCACTGTCAAACCTGTCACAGCATTACTCAAGTGGTAATGTATACAAAAATATGACACTTTTTATTTTCTTCATTTTTTTTTTCATCGGTGCTTCATGTGACATCAGTTTTGAGAGTGATGACAACACACATGGCGCATGTCAGTCACCTAAAACCTAGTCTGTGTTTTTGATCGTCTCCGTGGGATCTTAACAGCAGCGTTTGGTGCTGTCGATCTTTGTGAGCGCATGCTTCATTGTCGATACAGAAGGTCTCTCATCTCTTATGCAGGCGTTTGTAAGCAGCGTCTGATATTGTGTGCACGATGACGGAAAAAATGGGTTTAACGCAACAAACGTGAACTTGAGTTAACCTCGAAATCACGTTCTCATATGTATACTATTATGTCCTGTTATGTAAACTAGACACTTGCATACATAACCTTTCATGCAAATTCTTGAGCGACGCAGCTGCTTTTCAGAGCACGGTAAACCTTTGTTTATACCAGCACGCCACTGCTTCAAAATGAAACTGAAGTTTAAGATGATTGTTTACGTGTTACAGACTAAACTTTAGTGTGTGCGCTTCAAAAACAGTGAGAGGTTACAGTGAGTATGTTGCTTGCAAATTTATTTTTAGCTGACAGTAGATGGAGGATGTAATCAGTTAGGAGTTATTAAGAAAAGGATTTAAGAAGTTCTGCTTTTGAGTGCACGTCAGCGCATAGTTGCTTAGATTTCAGAAAAAAATGTCATTTCTGTATGAGAACAAAGGAAATGGAGCAGTGTCATTGTGATCATGTCTGTGTTGGGCTTGTTTTTGATTCATAGGTGGCGCTGTGTGCTGATAATACTTGCAGTTGCCTCCCAAAATCTTAACTTTCACTTGTATTATCTTTTGTGTATGCCCCTTTAAACTTAATTTGTTACCTTAGTGCAGAAATGACACCATTGATTTAATTGGTAGGTCAAGGCTAACATGGAGCATTTTGTAAACAGATGTGTCTCTTTTTGCCTGGCGCAGCTGTTTACTGTGTCGCGTGCCAAGTCTGCAAAGCAACTCGTGGAGTGGCTGCAGAAAAGCGGTTCTCATGCAAGCTTGGATTTGCTGTGCGAAACCTGGGAACAGATTCTGAGTTGTGTTTTCTGCTGTAAAATGATCCTTTTATTCCTTTTTTTGTCACTGCGCCAAGTCGAAGAGTTTCAAGAGAAGCTATTATTAAATGCAGATGACAGAACCCTCAGAGCTTTGCTGCTGGGCTAATTGCACACGTCATCATGCGTCTTATTTTCTGATGACTGACAGTTGTCTCATATGCAAGGAAGTTCCACAGGCCGAGGTTAAAGAAAGCTGAACGTTTTTTCGATCACAATTCTCATTCCTGGTTTTCGTGTTGCGACTTGCCAGCTAATGACACGAGGCGGTAAAAATAGGACGTGTCATAAGGCTGCTTCTATTTCCAGGGTGTAGTTGTAGTCTTGTGTGGAAATAAAACAGTGCTAGTAGGGAGAACACAGAAGGCCCATAGATGGTTTACAGTAAACCAAACACAAAGGCCGAAGGGGTCCCTCTTCCCACCAGATTGGCGCACGTCATTTGAGGGAACGAAAGCTATCACGAGTCGGGCCGAATGTCTGATTATTTGCATTTTCTGGATTCTTGCAAAGCGAGCGAACATTCTCCAAGATTAAAGGTGAAGGACCATAAATACGTGTGCAGGAAATGACAGGCGGGCAGGCAATAATTTTATTGTCATTGCGGAGGAGAGCAAAGCTTAAAAAAAATAAAAGCAATCAAGATGAAAAAGACTTGAGTGCTTCTCAAAGCCCCACCATTAGGCAGCCTCCAGTGAGAGCAGCTCTCTGTTCTCTCCCTCTTTCTTTCCGTTCCCAGTGCTTCTTGGCAGGCTCAGACAGCAGGAATGCGAGGTTGCTCTGTGCTCCTCTTTGCTGGTCTGCAGGGGTGTGAGCGCCTGGTCCCTTGCTGCTGCTGCTGGTGGTGGTGGTGCTGCTGGCTCCTCAGCTGAGGATTGAATGGGCTGGACTACACTACAGTGCACTGCACTGCTCTGCAATGCAATGCGCTGGCTGATTGTTGTTTCTCCAGCACCATGAGGGAAGAGGAGCCGCTCCCTGGCGCCCCAGCAAGGCATGGCCGCTACTTCCTGTGTGTGGTGTGATGGCTACCAGATGGCGAGTGAAGATAGAGGAGGGGTCCCCTGCTCTCTTCTTTTTCTTTCCTTGGCTATTATATTGTTAACTCCTGCATATGTCCTCTGCTGCTCTCTAATATGTTTTATATATATAATATAGCTGCAAATGTTTTTGTTAATAACAGATAATGAGAAGATGAATTTGGAAGCTAATGTTACTGGCTATACCGGGCTGTTTATGTACCTCCGAGTTATACTCACGAAAGACTTCACTGTGACTCACTAGTGATCTGTGACTCACTGAAGACTTGTATACTTTGAAAAGCCATTCTTGACACACTCTCTCTTTTAAAAGTCACTGCAGTGTTTTTTTTTTTATTTTTATTTTTTATTTTCTTGCACCATAGAAGCACTCACTGCTGGTGTCTTTGGGCACACCGGGAGTACGACAGCACATATTTTCATGGTGGTACATTGAATAGGTAAAACAGTGAAAGCGGGGTGCTTTTTGTTTAAAAATGTCAGTAATATCCTAATTAATTGGCTGCCAAATGCTAAATTATTTTGGCATAATGTTACCTTCAGATGTGTCCTTTTTGCAAGCAACAACTAGTTGTAGTTCTGGTGTTTTGAGGTTGTTTTTGGTGCTACTACTACTACTTCATACGGAACAGATTATTATTGAATTTGACTGAATTCTAAATCAGCAGTTGACCCGTATATGCAGCCTGAGGCCTGTAAATACCATACAGGAAACAGTATCTGCTAATGTGATATTTATCGTCACGTTAGCTCGACAAAGAGAAGCTTTTGCTGCCACGTCTTGTGATCTAAGCCTTAAAGAAAAAAAGGCAACTTCCTCTTCTGTTTTTTTTTCTTTTCCTTTCACAAATGCCAAAGATAAACAAGAAATTTTCCATTGTGTCAAAACTTGTAGTTGCACATCAGATATTCAAATGGTTTACACAAGTGTATCAAATAAGTCCCAGAGGTTCCCGTAGATAATTGGACATGTGCTGTGTGTTTGCAGAATCTCCGAGCTTGTTCCTAAGACTTTTGTTTTATTCCAGAGTTTGCACTAGATAAGATGCTCTGTACTGCAGCTGTGGTTGGCCTGTAGGCTACAGCAGTGAGAGTGAGAGCACAAAAATCATGGTTAACCTTGTTCACATTCAACAATGAATGATTTAGTCTACCGCAGCCTGTGTAGTAGGAGTAGGAGGATGGAGAAGAAGATAAAACGGTATCAAGTCATAACAACCAATTTTGAGCTGTTTTATTTGTATAATAATTGTATTTAGCTTAAAAAATATGCCCAATACAAAGTCCCCCTGGATGGTGAACTTAGGCACCGCTGGGCTTGCAGTATACTCTGTATTACTCTTCCTGAATTGAGCCCATGGATGAATTTAATACTTGAATATGTTGGATGGTTTGAGGGTTGCTTTGGAAGGTAGAAGTATGTGTGACTGTATCTGTTCCCATTTAACGCTTCACCTGTTGCACACACATACACAGCTGGCACTCGAGTTATGCAGTGCTGTGTGATCTGACCCTAGCCGCTGTGTCTGCAGCCCCTTAATATAGCCCGCTGCTGTCATGGTACTTCTTTTTTTTTTTTTCTTTGCCCCTCTTCCCTCGCTCTGCGCTGCGAGCACCAATTTGTGTGCATGTTTGTCCCACTCTTTAGACAGGCTGAGTTAGACATGTGGGTGTTGACAAGTCAGCTTTGAGACTAGATGCGAAATATTCCTACTGACCTGTGTAATTTCCTAACTTACTGTGACTCACAGGCCGCTCTTACAGTGAATCTTATCAACTAATAGTCTCGTTCTTCATTTGGTCTTATACATCTTATTTAATAAGAAACCAAAACACCAAAAAAAGGGTCTCTTTGGTATTTACTACTGCTGCTGTTTCTTCTACTGTCCATAATTGTGTTAGTTATGATGGTACAGTACTACCTAGTATCTTTGCCCTGGCCTCCAGCCAAAGGACATTGTTAAACCTGTAGTCATGTACACACACACACACCTACACACACACACAAATGCCTACACACACATGCGCGCTGAGAGAGACAGAAAAACTCCTGCTCTCGTAGACGATTCACTCGTAGCCTGATTGGAAGCTGAGAGTCTGGAGGTCCTACCTTTCTTGTTTAGCTGTGTGTAAAGTTTCCTGGGCACTCTTCTCTTCCTTTTACTTTGTTTTTTTTTTTTTAAACAAACTTGTGGAATACCTTGACTTTTTTGCCTCCACTCAAAAACGATGGCATTTGGATAACCCAGTCACATTTGATATTCAAGGTTGGTGCATAAGATAAGTTGTTTTCCTTTGAATATAAGCAACTAATGCTTGTAAGCGTTTGAGGCGAGCGAAAATGAAAGTGTTTAAATCCATAAAACTTGATTTGGTGTTGCATTTCTATTTTAAACAGTGTATTTGAAGTTTAAGGTAACCTTTTATGTTGAATTTTGAGCTTTTAAGTCCCATGTGAAACAAGCACAGTTTTAGTTTCTATTAGTTTTAAAGGATGATAAAAACGAAACATCTGTGTTCCTTATTTTGCTGTTTCTGTCAGATTCCCGTTTGCTTGCACTGCGTTGTTTATTTTCGGTCCAGCGAGGGCTGAAAGCTGAATTGTTTGAGCCCGTCTCGTCAGCGGTTAAGGAACGGTATGCTCATGTGAACAGTCTGCTATGCCAAAAGAATGTGTTGAATTCTAACCATGCGGCTTTGACAAGTGCATGTGACTCTGAAGGAGAGATCGGATTGGTCAGATTTGGAGACACAAAGGCAGATGGGGTGAAATGGGACACAGAATGTGCAGGTAATCAAAAATGATGAATGTAATGGGTAACCATCTTAAAGTGTCAAGGTTGTGGAGTGGCAAAGTGTGCATACTTTTGACTTTCTGCTTATCTGGGAGGAAAAAGTGAAAAACTGAAAGCCAACATGCCAAGGAGATATGGCAGGAATATGATAAACTTGTGTTTTAGGGAGTAATGTGTCCTGAAGTGAGAAGCAGACGTTATCTGTGCTACAGCTTTAGTTCTCATGGCCGAGAATGCTGCCTGCATTCACAAACCAGCCTCCCTGTATGAGCAAGGTTATTTCAACACTGAGTCTGGGAATAATTTTCAGCTACCATTCTGATTGGTTATATTTCAGTTGTATTTGGTATCTGTTAGTGATTCAGCAACCATAACCTTTATTAGAGGAACAATTCATCAATTTATTTGGCAATCATGAAAATGATTGGAAGTTATTTTGTCATTTTCAGGCATGATTGTGAAGAACATTTCTGTGGTGTGTCGGCCTGCAGAGTGGGAAAGAGATTAGTTTGAAAAGCTCTGATAATGTTTAAAATAATAACAAAAACCTGGCCTAAAGTGCAATAGATGCACAGTCTGTCTTTCTCATGTCCTGAGCTGTTTTCCTGCTCAGTCAGTAATAGGCATTGATTGCTAACCTGGATTTTGCCCTTTCTACCACAAGCCAGTGTTGATGCTCGTTTACCATGGCAGAGAAGCAATAGTATGAATTACAAGAAAGTGAGAAGGATATTAAAGTAATAGTGAAGATGTCTTTTAATGATTTGGTGAATGCATTTCAAATGCGCCTCCATTTTCATTTTGAATTTCACGATGGCATATGTAGGTGATACATGTATCTTGAATTTTTGACTTTGCATTGTTTGTATACAGGCTTTATTTTTTATGTTACAATTAGTTTATAAAAATGCATTAGGGACAACTATGGGTTTAGCCTTTCCCAATGATACTTCTGCATGTGGACTGGAGGAGTCGGGGATCGATCCACCAACCTTACACTTATCAAATGACCCCACTCTACCACCTGAGCCACAGTTGCCCAATTGGACTATTTAAGAAAGACCACAATTTTGCATTAAGAACTTTTTTCTTCTCTAAGAAGTAATTAGTATTTCCCCACTGGTTGTGAGTGGTTGCTGGAGATTGAAATAAACTACCAAAACCATGAGTCACACAGTCCTAGAGACTAGTCAGTGACATCCCCCTGTGTATTCCCCAAATAGCTGGCAAGTGACTGCTTGAGGTTGCTTGCTGTCAATGAGTGCAATTGTTTGAGATTTAGGGCGCTGCACTGAAAACCTCCGTGCAATTACTTTAATCTGCAGCTGATTGCTATGATCACCCTGTAGTTTGCGTGGAAGACTGTGGACACTCGACAGCTACTCACTAAACCATCGTCAAACTGTGAATAGTGGGACTCATACTTAAAAAGGAGACCATTTGCTCTCAAAGAAAAAGCTGCGTCTTTTGAAAGATGTTGGTTTTAATATTAAGGTACAACTTTTACTTTGAAGGCAAACGTTCTGTTTCCAGTTTGTGTCTCAAGTTTCAGTGTGGCTTAGTGGTTGGTTAGTGACTGTTTGCACACAAGTTGGTGTCTTCCATGCAAACGCACAACCAAAGCAATTGTACGGTGGTGCAGCTAAGGATAAGAACAGGTTCTCTAAAATAACCGGTTCTTAGTTGAATTCCTTGGAATTGTTTGTCTGCTTGCCTGTCTATCCCGCTTATCAGTTCTCGTACTTGCGCTACAATCAGCTGATTTCAGTTGTTGGAGGAGGAAATTAGTAGGCACGTTTACAGCGTGGATATGGACATAATTTTTATTTGCATTGCACAAAAGGACAAGAGCGTGATGGTAAAGTGCAAACTGCATCCAGGACAGAAATGGCTGCATCATGCTGCTAACACAACTTCAGCTCTTTGCAAGTACCTGCACAGACAGCATGCTAACGCTAAGCTAGCCACTGAACCTTATCAGGTAACAAACAGATAAGAAGTAAGGCTGAAGCCTCTGTTTCTACCTGTGTTTTTTTTGTTGTTGTTGTTGTTTAAAAAAAGAAAAAAAAATGTGTCCAGTTTCACCTAGTGACAGAAAGCAGCCTTGAGTGATCGCCAACTGGTCAGGGAATACACGTTTTTTCCCCCAACAACTGGTCGTTACCACGTGGTCGGGTAACGGAAATTAATGGCACTTCAGTCACTTTACTCAGCCAGACATCCTTATATCCGCTCTCAGACACAGGTTTTCCTCGATCTATGACCACGTTCTTGTCAGTCTCATGAATCTTGATCTCATAGAGTAAGGCCTTGTTGGAGAATCTTCACCATAAGCTGTAAACAGTCACGTTCTCTGAGGATCAAAATATGCAGCATCGTTGTTCTGATTTTTATAGTCCAGTCTGTCAGATTTGTGACCTTGCCAGCTCTTGAGTCAATCTTTTCATGCACTTTTAATTACACTTCGGAGATGTGTTCATAATTGTTAGGATGACTGCATTTTCTATGTGCTGTTTTTTATTCTCCTCGTCCCTGAAGTGAAGGTTGTGGAGCCGGTAATAGGCGGCTATCAGTTCTGCTTATGCATCCAATACACTCCCCTGATTATTCTTCCTTCACACGCGATGCGACCATGATTGTCACTAGTATATCTTAAAGTGTAGCTTACTCTGATTGTACTTTTTAAATACTGTGTAATCTTACAGAGTTGCATTAAACATATGAATTTGTAGGAGGGTCATTCTGTCGCCTCATAGCAAAAAAGTGCGTTTTTGCGTGGAGCTTCCACGTTCTGTCTGTGCTTTGGATTCCCACAGTCCAAAGACATGTTTGTTAGGTTAACTGCTGATTCTAAGTTGTCTCGAGGTGTAGATGTGGATTGGAATGGTTGTCTACCCTTTTGCGTCTAACACAGCCAAGTCTAACACAGGACTAACAGGGTGGCTCCTGCCTCTTGTCTGAGTGACAGCTAGGATAGTCTCCTGATAAATTGGGCATCTTTTTGTAACCATCATCAGAAGCAGCAAAAATGTTATAGTTTATGAATAAATCCTCATTGTCCTGCAATTTTTATATTTTTTCATATAAAAAGAGAGGCAGTCTGTGGTCAGGACTATTGAGGTGAATGGTAAATTGTTTATTAAAGGGTATGGGACACCACTTTGTTTTTAATGGAGACAGCTCTTACAAAGGAGTTAATGCATAATTGCGGTTTAAGTGGTGGATCAAACTCTGGCTTTCTCGCTACGGCATGCATTAGATGGCCATAAAACCTTGAAATGCACAAATGCATGGATTTTTTTTTTTCCTGTTCCACATTACAGAGCAAGATCTTTATATATAGACTATACGTTTTAGGAAGTTAAACCTTTTGCATAAAAGGTTTAATTTGTAGGTAAGTGTCCCATAAGTGAGAATAAGTCAGGAAACATGTAAACGCTTAAAAAAAAAAAAAAAAGCCAAATTGTTTTGTGTAATAATTTAGTTGGAAAAATCGTTGGCATTGTTGTCTTTGCCGCTTGTAGTGTGTACAAGAAATTCCACACATTCTTTGGTAAAGGCGAACCAGTGTGTGGGAAGCACACAGCCACTGATGCAGCACACAACCTCTCAGGTATGTGTTTAGAACATACAAATTTGCTTTCAGCTGAAAGTAAAGTAGTATCATCTGAATGTGACAACAGAGAGCAGAGGTGTGTACCAGTTTCAGGGGACTGGTGAATAAAGGAGGTGTGTCTTTACCTTGGCTGAGAAACAAGCCCGGGCATGCTCATCAGCTCTAAGAACAGGACACCAAACACGTTAATGAAAATAAGAATCAACAAGGTGCGCTTCAGATCTGTGAAAGGCAGCTTAGTGAATTATCTTTTGCAGCAGAGTCATTAACTCGTAACTCTGATCTTTATAACACCGAGCTTTTTTTTTTTAAATGTTTTTCCTTCTTCTGTAACCAGGCACCACTTTTTTGAAAGCAACACCACTAGCCACACAGAATTACATATCAGACTCCATTTCCTTATCTCTGCGTTCGGCATCTCAAGCCATTTCCTAGTGGACAGACTCTTCCAAGGGAGCGACTAATTAGATCACGTCTAAGGCAACCTCTCACTGGCCACTAAATCTGATTTGGAATAATTTTCATTGGACTGATTGGATTAGACTGCTACATGGATAAGAACTGGGTTAGATGCACACATGCAGTGGAGTAACACAGTGTCTGTTACCCAGCTTTTCTTTTTTTATACCATTTTTTTAATAGTAATATAAATATCTTTATTTTTATAGATATCTTGCCGGGGGTTCATTGGTGTATACTTCATTTGAGGGCAAGCATTATTAACATAACAAATAAGCCTAACATTTACACACATACACCCACACAGACACTCACAGATGCTTTTTAGTCCTGACTGTGGAGAGGTCATTCATCTCACTGTGCAGTGGGGGTGCAGTGGGATCATCATGAGTCTGCAGCACAACCTGCTGTAGTGTGAAACTGAAGACTTGATGTATAAATATACCAGAATATCCACGATATTAATATATAATATCATTGATGGCTCTCTTTGTACTGCAGGAGTGAATGAAAAAAAAAAAAGAAGTCATGCTTGGAATGCAAAGTGGGACGGTGCACTTTGTGGCGTGTGGGCACAGCTTGTTGAGTAGTGGCTGATATTTTTGGTTCTACCCACCTATCTTGAGCCAGCCTGTTGTAGGTGTTCTGCAGTGTAGAAATGGTGTGCAGTGGGGGGTTTGCGGTGGGCAGTTGTTGCCAGGGGAGGTGGTGTGTTATTTTCAGTCCATTGTGTCTACTTCCTGTGGGTCAGGGGTTATTGGAGCAGGGTGTTGGAGACTTGACGGAGTGAGAGGAGGGGAGGGAAGTCAGTAGGGTAGGCAGGAAAGTGACCAGACTCACTCGACAACAGTGGCTGGTCAGCGGCTTGGTTACCTTGCTTCTCTTGCACTGTTTTTTCTTTTTTATCTGAGCTAAGCTTGGACTCGTCAGAACCAGGTAAAGATATATTAATTGCTCTTTAGTAACCAGCCAGCTTCTCATTCAGGATTCTGTTTTATGTCATTGTAGATTTGCTGCTTTGCTTATTTAACAAACAGCGGTAGCTTTGTAACCCTCTGCAGTAGGTCAGAAATAGAGTCAAGTATTTATCAGACATTCAAATTGAAATTTGTACTTGGGGCAAAGTACGCAGGAAATATAGAAGACAGGAAGTGGGTGGAAGTTTTGACAACTCTTAGGTAGCCTAAATCCCACTTTATGGTTGTGTATTTGGACCATATGGTTGTGACTATCACTGATGGCTACACTTTTTAAAAAAATGTGTTGTTACAGCACAATTAATCTTTAAATAAACCATATGTAAACAACTGAGTGTAAATGAACAACCTCAAATGCCTTGTTGAAAAGTAAGTTATGAATGAGTATCACAAAAAAAGTGCTCCCAAATGAACACAAGGCATTTTCTTTTTTTTGTTTTGTTTATCACAGACAGGGCCAGGTGTTCAAAAGGGCCACAGTTGTGTTGGAAAGTCTTTAAACATAAGCGTGAGCTTTGCCTATGCAAAAGGAAATGACCATCATTGACTGCAGCAACTTCCAGCGAGTGCTGTGACAGCTCTTGTGTGAGAAGAAACTGTCTTTAAGAGCAGTATTGAATGCATTAGAGACACTTTAAAGCCACCTGAAATGGCAAGCACCGAAGTAAAAATCCATGACCATGCGGCCATACAATTCACCTGCCATGTCTTTAACTCTAAAATGGTTATTAAACACTTATTTTTTTCCTTGCTTGTGCTTTGGTTCTGGCTGCACACAAGGACATTTTGGTTGTTTTGTTTAACAACTAGAGTAATACTATATGTATACTAAATACAATCTCTCACCCACACATTGGTATCAGGTAACACTGGCTGTGCAACGTGAGCAAATCCTTGAATTCTCTTATAAAGTTTTCACAGTGCAGATGTGTCTCTGCTTCCTCTACCCGCTGCATAGACGTTAATAGCATTTATAGCACACCGTGCACAGGAATCCCCTCAGTGAGTCATTAGCTTCCAAAGAAGACAGTCATCACTGTCAAATTGCATCATTTGGGCCATGTAGTTTTAATAGAGAAGCCGACACATTACCTGTTGCGGTAACAGGTAAATTTTTAGCCGAGGTTCTAAAGTTAGCACCCGACAAAACACCCCCCCAAACACAGCCACGGTGACAAAAGAAGGCAAAACAGGAAATCTTTTTGCCCGGCTTGTGTGTTGGGAACAGATGACCAGGAAGATAAAAAGCGCTTACAAAGTGGAAACTTCCACAAAGGGATGTTATTTTGCTTTGTGTGTGTTTTTTCTCTCCTTTTTGCTGTTTCACAAAGACTCGTGCTTCCTGGAAAACCTAGCAAGAGGTATTTGGTTTAGGTACGATGAAAAAAAAAAAAAAAGTATATCTATGTATATGTAGTTTCCTACATTATAGGAAACTACTGACACTTCTGTGTTCCTTGAGTCATACGGGATGTGAGACTGTGTTAATATTTAAACCCGCTCCACTGGAGTTAATGCTTTACCTTGTGAGTACGGTTTAAGTCTGAGCCTGTCTGAAAGTGAGGCCGGGGTGACCCACCATTCTCTCAGCTACTCTTCAGAGCTGCTTATCGGTTCTTCTCCTCCTCGCGCTTTCATCTGTTTCATCTCCCCCACCTTCTCCCTCTTACTTTCTCTCTCTCGGTCTTTCCCTCCTGCTGTCGGAGCACACTCTAATGAATGATATGGGATGATTGCTTGGCTGAGAGTTCCTGTCTCCGCCCTGCGAGGAAGAGTTAGTGCAGAAACGACAGCAAATGCACAGCTGCCTATCCAAGCCAAAGAGGTAACAGGGATACTGTGGTCCTGGGCTGTATGGACACGAGATGAAGGCCACGCAGTTGGTTTAGGGCACATCCTCAACAAAGCTTCAGAGAACAAACTGCCTGCTGTTGCAAACCTGGGTAAGCATTACCGTTTCATTTGTAGATCTTTTTTTTTTTTTTTTCTTCACCCTCGAAGTTCAAGGTCACGCCACACTTTAAAAAAATTACCACCTTTTAGTTGTTTCAGATTGTCCTACTGTGTATTTGAAGTTATGGCTAGGTGGTTGTGGTCTTTGCTTTAAGTTGTAGTAGTTTTTGAGGTAATAGAGTTTGAAGAGTCATGATGTTATCCTGCTATTAGGTCACCTGTGAAAGCCCATAAATGAAGAACACCTGTTTGCCCTTCAGATGGTCTTTCATCTTTGTGTGCGCTATTTGCAAAGATAGCAGTATGACTACCGGGGTCTGTGTTCTTTGGACCGCTACCGTAGATTGTTGGGGCTGGGGTCAGATGGCGCCTGGCTGGGTGAGAATTTCACAGCTGCACATGAAAGCAAAGTGACCGAAAGATGGTGGATCGAGGGAGGGAATGACTGATTGTGTTGATGGGGAAGGAAGCGAACTGGCATGTTTTGATCCTGCAGTAGATCTTCCTAATGGGTCAGCGCACTGCTGAAGAGCGCACGTTCTGTTTTTACTGTACACAGCAGATGTCTGTTCACCGGTTTATTTCTGGCAAAGCTGGAATGCACAAGTGGTAGCTCCATCATATATGCCCAGTTGCATAAAACAACTGCCATGTCGCCATGTTTGTTTGGTCTTAACAGCCTCTACCCAGGCTGGCTCTAGCTGCTGCACAAGTTTCTACACAGATCCCCATTAACTTGATATTTGGTTGTGCAATAATGAGATATTATCATTTGTAATTAAGTATTTTAAAACTGTTTCTTAAGGACATTCTTATATTGAAATATTGAGCTTCAGAATAATTACATGTGTCTCCAGCCTGTTTTAGTGTGAAATCTCATGTGCTCAATTTATAAAGCTTTATAAATCTCAGAAAGCCATGAAAATTCTCCTTAGGTTTACCAACCATTAGTCTTACCATGTGAAATATATAGCATGATAACATCTTTAATAATCTCCATATTGATATTTGAATATTGCAGATCATTCATTCATTGTTGTTTACATTTAGAAAAACTAAAATATACCAGCTATGCAAGACCTGCACAGTTAAAAGAAAATAATTAATCTGCATTGTTTAATATAGGCCCCATATCTTTTGACTTTAATAGATATGCTACTTAGATAGGTTATTGTTTTATGTTTCGGGCCTATCCCCACCAAATGAAGAAATAACAGGAAATTTTGAATGGGCTTTGTTGAGTAATGTTGAATTTTTTGGCACGACATTTGTGACTCGGATGACGTTTCTGATTCCCTGCATTTCGGGCAACATTTTCTGATGAGTCCATGGTATAGGCTCATATTGCAGTGACAATAAAAATATCATTGTTGTCTGTACAGAGCTATGTGCAGCCACAGAATGAGCAAGCACAAAATTCATCAATATTACTGCTTTATACCCATCCAGTTTTGTGTCTGCTGTTCGTCATAAAACTTTGCTGAAATATATAAAAAAATGTCTGAAAATGAACACAGGATTTAAAATAAATAAATAAATAACACAGAGAACTTTAATGCAAGGTTAGTCATTTGCAGTCAATTAAAAGTGAAATGTCTGTTTTCTTGTGAATTGTTGGTCTTGAACTTTGGCTCTTCTGAAAGAATTGAGACTTGGGATTCTCACTGTTGTGTTTTTTGACCTGTGTGGGAAGATGGGGTAGTTGCATACAAAGGAACGATGTGATGGTTCTTGTTTTCTCTGGGAGAAGAGAGAAATGAGGAGGTTGACTCTGAGATGGGAGCATGGCTATGCCGTGGTAACGGTTCATAATTGAGAAGTTAAGAACCAGTTGGGATTTTTTTTTGTGGGTGTTTCTAAGATGAACATTTAAAGGTTCAGTGGGACACACACATAAGCTGGTATTGTAGTTACTTCGGTTTGTTTGCCTGGGTGGTCCTATCTTTAGCTCTGTTTTCTATTTCTCTTTGTTAATTTCCTCTCCCGTCTTTGGCCTCTCAGCACTGCAGGTCATTGAATTGTGCATTTCTTATGATATAATTTATTTGGACAATTGAATCTCTCCTGATTGTAATACCTAAAATGACTAGTTAAATACATGATAACTTCAATCACTAGTTAATCATTTTTCCAGTAAAAATGCTAAACACTCTCCAGTGTCTTCCTTCTCCGTCATGGCAGCTTGCTTCTTGGGAGTAAATTAAATATCAACCTGTTTCGGGCTGTTGGCTGAACTGAATGCACTTAAATGAAAATATATAAAATATGGTAACGCTAAAACAACTTTTGTCAGTTAAAGAAAAACATAAACTCAACTCTTCTCGTGTATTTTCAGTTGAAAGCAGGAGTATCAGCAGCACACGGCTAATTAACATTACATATCCACTTTACCAAAGAGCGATCAGTCCAATCAAATAAAGAAAAACTGGCTAAACAGATGCTCAGATAAATTTTACCAAAAATCTCAGCTGACTCTCGTCCCTGCTCATCCCATCACAAAATATATTAACTGTTATTATTTTAACAAACTAGTGTTTCTGGTGCAGTCTAATGAGAGTGACAGCTTTTATCCATCTAGTGTACTGCTCGCATACATCGCTAATGCACTGTGCCGTTGCACTTCGTGTAACCTGCGTAACTTGGCTGTAACCCTTTGGATCAGTCACAGTTGTTTAACAGGTGACTCTTAATCTGTTAAGCTACTCATGTACACTCACACTGTTGCACTGCTTAGAGCTATGTTATTGTAAAGCACAAAAACCACAGCTAAGCATGAGCAAACCTCTCACCGTCTGATATCTTCAGTAAGGTAATGCTTGTAATAGCTCTATATTCATTTTCCCACTGTTGCCTAGCTACCAAGGATGCTTTTACTATTTTATTTTTTTTTAAGTTGCTTTAATTATCATTCATCTTAATATAATTACACTCAGCCTGTTCCACATAGAAAACACATTGGAGTGAGACATCATCCCTTGTTGTCTCTTGACCTCCAGTCACCGACAAGGTATGTTGGCAGCACTGGGAGAAGCATTTGGGGTCTGCCTTCTACTGTGGTAGTGGTTTTGTGAAGGAGGCGAGTACAGAAAGCTATGCACACTGTGGCATCTCTGACCTCTTTTTATTGAGAGTGCAGATGGGAAACCAAATCATAAAGTCTCCACAGGAAGCAGGGGGGAGGCTCAGATCCAGGGAAGAGGACGCAGTCTTCAGATTCTGCCGCAGAAAAAGAAATGCAAAGACTGCAACGTCCGTAGAATTATGAGTTACGGATAGACATTTGATTAGGAATGGAAATGAAGAAATTAATATTTCACTGCTGTAACCTGGGGGAAGAGCTTTATGTGTGAAATCTATCCCAAAAAACAACATGAATCATTGGAAAAGATCCTGGTTAGGAAAAAATGATCCTGAATATCCATCATCACACAGGCGGATAGTCTGGGTAAATGTGCTGTTAAAACTAGCTATAAATCACGTTTTGAAACGTTAAAAAATAAAATTAATTAATTAATTAATTAACTATATATATATATATATATATATATATATATATATATATATATATATATATATATATATATATATCGAACAACTCAACTTTTCAGGAGGAAATCGTGCTTTGTGTGCTGCTCAGAAGAGCTGCAGCTACTACAATATTTTTTCATAACTGTCACCATCAAGTGTCTTTATTTTTTAATTAAATATTCAAGTCGATCTAAAAGATATCCTTCGAGTGCTCCCTTTTTTCCCAACGGGTTGATTGGGCACAGATTTTACACCGGATGCTCTTCCTGACGGCAATCTTTCTATTTATCCCGGTTTGCAATCGGCACTACGACTGCGCTGCCATGTGACAACAGAGGCAGGGCTTGTGTGTCCTCCCAGTCTTGGGCTGGGAATCTTCCACATGGAAGGTGAACGCGTTAAACACCGAACCATGGAGTCACTTTACATATTTCTTTCTTAATATTTGTGTGTATAATCAAATTTACGATGTTGATATTGATGTCCCTGTTGGATAATTATTGACATTTTGTCTTAATTATCTGTTAACGGGTTTCATGCAGACACTGAACATATGCAGTGTGTTGCAGCTGAATAACGATAAACTGTAAAAGTAAAAATAGTTACACCGAGATTTATTTATTTATTTATTTATTTATTTATTTATTTGAATATCAAGTGGAATACGTTGTGGTACTTCCATATTTCTGTACGAGTAGCGTATACTGCAGCACTCCTGGTCCCACCCCCACTGATTTAGAAGTGGCAACTATGAAGGTCTGGGACAACCTGATTACACTGAAAAGGAAGTCGGAGGAGGGAGAGGTTACAAACTGCAGACCCATGATAAAGACCCAACTGCAGACCCAACTGCACCACATGATAAAGGCAAAAGGCGCAAACAACAGCAAAAACAGCGCCACACGCACTTCACCATCAAGCGCCAATTCACCATCAAGAAATACTGCAGAATACTGCTAAGAAACTTTTGTACTACAGATGTGCAGCTTCCAAGGTAGGGGCACTATTTTTAGCCAGTCATGGACAATCTGTACTTCAAGCTCTGTAATTCTGTAATTTTTAAATCTTTTTTTTCCCCAGTCTTGATGATGATATTTGGGCTAGAATGTTTGCCATACAGCGTAACTGGAATACCTGAAAATCATCTTTTTCCTTCATATAGCAGTGCTGCAGGAAAATGAGTTTTCATTAGTTCATCAAAGCTTATTTGTAATGCGCAATAACAATCCCTGCTCATTTTATGGATCCATGTATGAAATTGAACTCATGAAGGAAAAAGAGCTTTCTTCGTGCCTTCTTTTATGCATGCAGTCTGTATAAATTAGAATGAAATACAAAGAAAGAGCTGGTTTTAAAACATTAATGACATCCTTCTTTGGGCTGTCTTTAAAAACAATTTCTCAAGAAGACATTTAGAGAAAATCTCATCATCTGTAATTCACCAAGATCCAACTTGAATGCTGATTTAATCAGAATTTCAGTCCAAACTTAATGTCCTGTCATTCGGTGCTTGTGCTCTGTCAGGTTTAACTGAAATGGCAGCAGATTTTTCATCAAATAAGATTAAATATTAAGACCGAGGCAAAGATGTATTGGTAGATCCTTCGTTAGAAGCTCAACATTAAAAATAAGAATGTTTTTTAAAATCTTAGTGAAGCAGCCGTGAGACACGAAGAAAGTCTTCTTTAGAACAAACTTTTCCTAATCCTAACTTTTCTACTCTCCACTGTCTCTTTGCTATCTGCTAACAGGTGTCATGTTTGAGTGATGTGAATGTTAAACAAAAATCTTGATAAAGTTGGCAATGCTACTTATTTGATGGCTGAAAAGAATTAAAGAGGCGCCTTTGCGTGTCAGTAATAATTAGAAGAAAACACCTATGTACTAGATCTTTCTGCTCTTTGTGTAGGAAATTGTCTTTTTTTGTATAGTTTTTATGCTTATGGAGGACTCGCTGTTGCACTGGCCATCTGCTGTGCCAGCTGTTCACTTTGGGTCATTGCATTAGATTGGTCTAACAATACTCCAGCTTGCATGACCATGATTCACCAGCGTAATCACGAGTGTTTACCTGGAAGTCCGACACTGGTCATAACGTTAGCTGGCTATTAGCAACCGCTCACTGACCGTGGACCTCGGTCATGCACAGCTTTCCTGGAGGTCCCCTCTCTTTCCAGCAGGCAGAGGGGCAGATGACGTTGGCTGAACGGCCTCACTTAGCCAAAGGCCATGCACTCTTACTGGTACGTTAGCTGCCCTCTGCAGTGCTCAGGGATGTAAAAATAGCTGTTTAGCAAGAATCTCAGTCATGTCTCACTAACAAAGACTGATTTATACAAGTTGCAGCACCAAGCATAGAGAAGCTTTTGTCCCTCCCCTCCTACTCCTTTTGCAGACCTCGTCACCAAGGCCGTGAGTGCCAAAATCTCTGACGCTCTTGACACTCTTCTCTTAAAACAGCCTTTGTTCAGCAAAGTATAAAGGACGTGATAGCGAGACTCAGGGAAGCAGTGTGGTCTCTAAAAATTTGCGCATTTGTTTACCGCATTTCAGTAAGATCGCAGTGTCATGGAAATGTTTTGTAGTAGTTTCTTTGCCTTTCTGCGTCAGCGATCGCAATTTCATAATAATCAGGCATTTAACCCAAATAGCTGAAAATGTCACAGGGACTCTGTGAAATTCGCTCCTTCAGTTTTTGTTTTCCCCCCAAACTCGATTTGAAAATTGGTAACTATTAAAATAAAACTGGCCAGCATTTGGCAGCACAGAGGAAACAGTGTTACTGTTTTGGGGTTGCTGTAGTGTGACCTTTCTCTGACTCCACTTAATCACAAGAATTTCCATATTAGTTATGCATATCAACAGTGGAAGAAATACTCGTTCAGATACGCGACATGCTTAAGTGTTTACACAGGAGCGGCTTTAATTGTTTGGATTGAAGCTAGAATTTGATTAGATCGACGTATCCTCTTTTACAGCACTAAGGATTGAATTTCATGTATAATTTTCATGAACACAAAGTAAGATTAGAGCATCTAATACATCTAATTTTTTTTCCTCACCTCCTCCAGGCACCCTTATAATGAGACAACTCTGAAAAGTACACAAATCAATACGGACACACTGGTTACTGCAGTACATTTAATTTCCTGCTGTGGAAAGATTTATCGTGTGAGTGTGAGGCTAATACAAGGATTTTTTTTTATATTATATGAAATAACCAATAAGAGATGTGTTTTCTATGTGGTCATAAAAATTGAGTCTGGTGGTGATTTTTGGCAGATAAAAGAGCATCATTTACTTTTTTTCGTTTTGTTTTGTTTTGTTTTTTTTCATATTATCACTAAAATCTTGACCTTCTCTCTTTCTCCCTCAGCTTCACCTCGTGCATATCCCGTGCCCCGTCTCTCCTTCAGCTCTAAACCTCACACTGTGGTTTTTTTCTACTTCTTCTTTTTCTGAACAAACAGAGAAGCTGTCCTAGACGAGATGAGTCAGTGCAGCTGGGGTGCAGGTCATTTACCCGCAGCCCACTCAGATGGGACAGATGGCTCAGCCAGTCGCATGCTGCTTGGTGTTAACTGTGCACCCAGAGCTAAGCTAAAGCTAACGCTGAGTGCAAAGAGTTCAGCTAATCACAGATCTATAGGTAAAAGTGAAAAATGCACAGGTGATGACTCAATAGCTCAAGACAGGAGTTCGGTATAACGATAGAAACTACGTTTACTTGTTTTCTTGACTGTAGGTTAGTGAGGTACTGAGTTTTCTTTTTACAGCAAAGGTCATGTGTGAAATTTTGACACAGCACGGCTCAGCTATGGTTACATGTTTGAGGCTGAGGCTTAAAATTGACAGAGGGCCAAAAAAAAGACCAGGATATAGCTGAATACAAATGTGGCACGGTTTGTGCACAGAACAACCAGGAAGCTGACTTTCAGATTGCATGTGCCACTTTTTTTCTTGTTTATTTTACTGTGTCCCTTGTTCTCCAATGTGGTTTGGATCATGACGATGACAAAACAGCCACACGCCAGGACTGAAAGGTTCAGCTTTGCATTGTGATATTAAGGTTAAAGGATATTTCTGGTGTTTCCTGTAAATGTCGCCGTTGTGACTCTGAGTCTTTACTTGACATTCTCTGCTTGCGATTCAGAGATTGGGGGGGATCAAGAATTTATGCAAAACACATGATTTTTAACATCACCTTTTTTTCCTGCTACTTGTCTATTGAGTCTGACCTAAAGCAAACACAGTAAGTAGCCACCCTGGAAGACACGTTACTGTGAACTGTGTTAGAGATTAAATTTAAAGGCAGCGTCTTATAATAACTGTTCTTAGGATGACATATTAATGCTTACTAATATTTGTGCTGTTTTTCAGCACAGCACAAATACATTTCCTGGATTCTCACAGTCATAATTTATTTAAAACTAGAGTATTCTCCAGCAGCCCCTCTTTTCCTTCAAAACAGGAAAGTGAATGGGATTTGTTTGCATGCTGTCTGTGCAGATGTTTTGATTGTGTGCATATGCAGCACTTTTTCTTTTTTCTTCTTCTTTTGACTAGTTGGCAGTTCAACTTTAATTTTACTAGTTGGAGAGCTGCTAATGCTCTGACCCAAAGTTTCTGATGTTTGGGGTCGACGTTTTTCAATTTGTAGTTTTAGGAGTTTGTTTAATTCACAGCAAGTTAACTGTTCTTTCCCTGTGTTCTGTCTTTGGCTGTTTCGCTGAGTCTTTGCAACACTGTTTTTTTAAAATAAATCAGCAGTTTGAGGCTTAGGTATGTTATGAGTCAGTTGGACTGAAACTTGTCATTGGTCTGTTGCTTGACTTTAGTAATGTTGCCAATCCTGAGGATTAACATTACCTTTACTTGGATTGCTTTTTGCACTGGTACTTTCAGTTTCTGGTATTTTATTTGTCTTTTGACACCACATACATTCAAGTTTATTTTTCTGCTGGCAATCCAGATTTACATGCCCTCAGGTTCACAACTTTGGAACCATTAAGTCCACCACCAGCAGTAGTAGTAGTAGTAGTAGTAAGGCATGTTTTGGTCTTTTTTTCCTCTGATTTGAGCGTTTGGCTGCTCTCACTAAAGTAGTGGTAATAAAAGCACTGCTTGTTTGTTTCAGTCAGAGGGTGCAGCCCTTCAGCATAGTGTTGTAATCAGTTATTGTAAGTGTCCTGTTGGCCTCCTGACAATTGACTTTGGTACACTGCATTTAATATGCATAGTCACGACTTGTGCTTGCATTACCACTGATCGGCACACATTAAACACTGACAAACTCTCCCTGAAGCAGAAATAACTCTTCACATGTTGTCCAACAGATTTATTAGTGAGACGGCACACCTGTGTCCTGAACAAATGGCGTTATGTAATATCCCGACTGCCTATGTGCAACTGTAGATTCACATAGGCCTTCCTCTCTGTCATTTACCATTAGACATATGGAGGAGTTTAAGTATGCAGCTTAACAGCCTGTGATGAGAGTACATTTGCATTAGCAATTAGGGCACTTAAAGGCCTTTAAAGCTACATTAAGCTATCTAAACCATGAAGCGCAATTAGCCTTTTAAGCGTAGTAAAGCTGGAGTTGCTGGAGCTTGAGTGTCATTGGCAGGGTGCTTCACTAGCAGCCAGTTTCACAAATTCAGAGTAATAAATTACATCAAATTATTGTACTCTGAGTACTATTTCAGCATTTAGTCAAGTTTGGCAGCAGCAGCATGGAAAAGCTCATAGTTCAGAAGTGTGTATTTATTTAAATCATACTGCATGTAGGAGCTTAGTCTTTAATCAACACACTGTGGTATCATTTTGGTTCAGTCATTTCTTCCTCTGTTATGGACTTTGGCATAACTTGGTAACTAGCAATACTTTCCCCAACTAGCTTATTTCATGTGTTGGCATAGAAGTAAGATACTGAAATATTACACAAGCAAATGCCAACAAGCTGAAACAGGGGATAGTGTCAGTATTGATACCAATCAATGCCTAAAAGGCATAGTTTGTCTAATTTGCTTCCAGTGCAGTGGGAATGTTTCCAGACTCCTTCAAGTTGTTTCACTTTCCACATCAACAAGCTCAAACTGCCTGTGTTGGGTTAACATACTACAAAATAAAAGACTGACATTTCTGAAAAAACAAAAACGGATGAATAAAGCAAAAGCTACAGTTTGTCGTAGGCTGCAGCCTCCACCATCAGAGGTCTGCAGGTGCAGGCTGGTTTCTTATATGCTCTCAAAAGACCAGCATGGAGATACAGGTTGAGAGGAAGAGTCCTGGTCCCTCCACAGACCCATCTAACGAATTCCGATTATAGCTTCCTCTAGGTAAAACATGTAGCTCTCTTTCTGTCATCTTGAGATTACGTGTTTAGGTAGGCGCTGCACAATAAATAAAATCTAGGGTAGGCCTACCCTCTGTTGTGATTGATGCTAGAAGATACAGCTAATTTGTCTTTCACCATTTCTCTCTTTGTGGAATTAAATAGGGCTGTAACATTTGCAGATTTTCCTCCACTTTATGCCCTTTCCCCACTTCTCTCCCCCACCCTTGCCTCCGTCATTCTCAGTGATGTTGGGTCAGGAGGGCTCTGACGGCAGCGTGACTCCACTCAGTTGGCATCTCTTTTCAAACTTCCCACCCTCCCTTCCTGTGTCATCATCTTAGTGAGCCCCTCAATGCCCCCTCTGTCTGCTCCTAGTCAGCTCCAGGCCCTGGGTGGGCAAATAGAGGGTGTCTTCCTGTGTCCCATCCCATCCTATCAGAAGGCTTACTTGGAGAAAACGGGGTGAGGGATGAACCACGGCTGGCAGGCACAGCTGCCATACCAAGGGAGCCCTCCCCATCCAGATCCAGCATCGTCCCATGCTGTCCCATTCCCAGCCCTGGAGCCACGAACACTAGACTTCTACAAGCTGAAGCGGGCTCTGTGGGTGAACTTCACAGTTCAGACTAGGACAGTGATTTAGAGAATGCTGGAATAGACATGCGTAGACCATGTAGTCATTAGGCACTGCAAGCAGTCTTAGATCAACTTGGATTTAGCCATGAATTGAACACAGCAGCAGCTACAATGGACTATACAAATCACAAAGCAGGACTAAAGACCCCATCATAGTCTTCATCAGCATCCACAGGAGGTGGGTAATAGTGGGCAGCAATCAATTGGCCTTGCACTCTTGTGTTGTTGTGCTTGTGTTGACAATTTTGTCTGTGTACTGTACATGCACTAACGACAAGGATGTGCAGAATTTTTATATATTTTGTTTTCTTTTTCATCTCATATTTTATTGGAGGTAACATAACCCATCCTTTCTCAATTACTTTGGGGCTTAAAAGATTTTTAATTTATCAAAAAGAGGCCCAGTTAAATCTCTGAATCACCAAAAGTTAAAAAACAAACAAAAAATGCACCATGCATTTGAAAGGATGAAAGGCAAGATGATTACTTGTAGCATTGTTCTATTCAATTTATATAAAGGTAAATCCAAAGGAAACTCGCGGCTAGTGCCTGACTACACTGTCGCTCCCCATGCACTTTTAAAAAAGGAACACTTAATGTTTTTAACACACTTAAATCTTAAATCTGCATGGTTTTTAACTTCGTTGTTGCAGTTCCTGCCAATATATTCCACAGGTCATTGCACTGATTTGATTTCTACTTCTTTCATGTTGTCTTGTGTGCATAAACATGATTATGCATCCATGCCAGTGACATGAGGTGCGATTTAGGAGCTGTGTGAGGAGCTGGCCATCAGGGATGCTAAGACCCTGGGTGGTGTTTTCATTTGTGTGTTATTAACTATGTAGGTGTTAATTTTTATTCATATGCCTAGGGCTGGCTGGGCAATGCAGATCTTTGGTAAAAAACAGTGCGAGTGTGTATAATTGTGCATAAGAAAAACTGTGTGAAATCCCACAGATGGAGGAGAGATGCTCTAGCTACCACACAGCTTGTCCTCCTAGAACCACTTCAGTCTGTGACCATGCTAATGCGGCAGTGCAGAAACACTGCGCACGGATTCATGGCAACACTGACTACTGCTTTTAACTGTGGCTGGCCCATAACACAGTATTGCATGTAGGTTTAAAACTGGCTTTTGTGTTTGCATCTGTTGTTACACTGTAAATACATAGTTTGAAATTATTATATTTTAACAATCTGTCCCAGGACTGAATCATAAATATTTTAACTGATATAATAACTCATTATTACATTTTCAGTACTTTTATTCTCTGGACAGGTGCTTTAACATATTTACTATCATTTATTATAATGAATGACTTCAAGTGTGTTTTTCAAACAGAAGGCACATTTTTGTTAAGATTGGTTATCAGTGACATCTCATGCTGTTGTTGTGTATTCAGTTTGAGTCGTCATTGTGCAGGAATTGCAGATGTTGTCTGCTTGTGTGACATATTTGTCTCTTGTTATTATTATAATTTTTTTTCATGACGTAAATGATCAGTCCTGTGTATATCTTCACCGGGAGGAGGCCCCAGGGCAGACCCAGGACACGCTGGAGAAATGATATCTCTCGGCTGGCCTGGGAACGCCCTGGTGTTCCCCTGGACAAGCTGGAGGAGGTGGCTGGGGAGAGGGAGGTCTGGGCTTCTCTGCTTAGGCTGCTGCCCCCACGACCCGGTCCTGGATACACAGAAGAAGATGGATGGATGGATGGATGGTGTATATTTTTAAAAAGAACTTTGCTCTGTGGCTGTGAAGCAGTTTTGTGGAGCAGGTTTCACTTGCCCGTGTCTTGAGTGTATACAACTTACTCAGTTGTCAACACTCTCTCCCTGGGCGGGCCTGGCCTCGCTGTAACCCAAGCTCTTGGTCCTTCTGTTCCCTGCAGGGTAACCTGACCCAAGATTGCTTTGTCATATGGAAGAGAGAGAGAGAGGTTCCTTCTCCACACCCACCATCTCGGTCAAACCAGCACAGGCACATGAGCCTTGTGTTTTTTGTTTGTGTTTTTTTCCCTTTCTTTTTTTTCACCACCCAAGCTTTTGTACTTTGATATTTGAAATGTGATATTTAAGTGGGCCTACCTCAAAGGATGTAGGTTTAATAGGTTTAAGCCTCAGTTCGGATTGTGTGGGTGTGTTTGTGATTATATAATGCAGGCCTTTTGAACTAGAGTGTGTGAAACATGGGCTGCATGCATGAGTGCACTATGCAAGTGTGTGATGTGAACGTTCTTTGTTAAACGTTTCAGTCTGATTCTTGTATATCTGTGTGCTTGTAATTGAAAATCCAAGAGCTCTGCAGGTCTGCTTGTTTGCTCATCCTGTTGGTGGAGGGAAAGGTCTGACGCTCTTCATGCCGTCTCAGTGTGGCGCTTGGCCCACTAACAAAGGACACCCTGTGGATGGAAAAACAACAGAGGGATGAAAAAACACAAGACCAGAGCATTGTTAATAGGGTCAAAATCTTACTCCAAAATAGCAACAACAAAGCTTTAGTTTGCATTCCTCACACTCTGCTGGTATGCTTCCTTATCTGTTTGATCTCAGTGGTGGTTGTTTGTCTACTAGATCTCGTGTGCCATTTTAAACTCACATTTCAAATATCGCTCTGAGAGGTTCTGTTGTTGGGTTGGCCGTTTCCATTTGGTGTCACGAGACATTTGATAAATCTTTGAAAAAAGAAAAGAAAATCCCTTTTTCCTCGCCCCCTGGCTTTAGCAGTAAAAGGAAGTGAAACATTTTTGGACAAATCCTCTGTCCTCTACAAAATCGCCTTTTCTGTCTTAGGCAATTCTCACTAATAATTTCACAGAGAGCTTATTTTGAGCTCTAAAACAAACATTCATTTCAGCTGCCATGACTCAACAAAAGCAAGAGAGCATGACTTCTTTGACTCAGCATTTATGTGTGTTTATTTTAGTAAAACTAAATAGTTGAATGCAGTGACAAAGCAATCCTTCCTTTGGCTTTGTACACCCAAGTGGGCCCCTGACTCTTAGGCTACGTTCACACTGCAGGTGAAAGCGCATCAAATCTGACTTTTTTAACCTTTGCGACCCATATCCGATCATGGTGTGACAGTACGAACAGCACAAATTCGATATTTTCACATCCGATCCGGGTCACTTTCGTATGTGGTACTGAATCCGATACATATCTGATGTTTTGGAAAGCGACTGCTGTTTGAATGGTCATGTCGCATTAAATCAGTCTTTTACGTCACTGACACAAGACGGTTATCAGCGCCGGAGAAGCGCCCGAGAAGACATCGCGAAAGCTTCCTGGCGATCCAGTAAAACTGTTGGGAAGACAACGTTGGAGAAACGTGAACATTTTGTTTGTACTGTATAATCTGCAGATTCTGACAGAAATCTGCAACTATCCTTTGAAGCACCGCTCCTCTCTAAAACAGCAATAAGGATAATTATTAGGCCACATGTAAATAACAAAATAACTTTATAACTTAAAGCAAAATTGGGAAACGTAAAGTCAGAAACAAGTCTTTATATTAAGGGCCATCAGTCAAACAATACTGTTTGGTCTGGATCTAAGCTTTGAGGGTTCACACTAGAGCGCGTTTGCTGTCACATTTTATTTGTAGTGTGAACATGTGAACAAGTTCAGAATCTGCAGTAAGAAGAAATATAAAGAAGTAAAACACAAAAGTTTAAAAAAATGGACGGCCCTGCTCCTGCAGCTCTCGCCTCTCTGCACTGAAAGGATTCAGCCTCAGATGAGAGCCTTTAACCCGTGTTCTGATTATTATTATGGAACTTTTTTTGTCCAGTTACCCCAAATACTGTTGCTTATCCACCTGAACTTACTATTGGCTTTTCCCATAAGGTGCTCTTATGCATCTAAACCTGTTGTCTTGATAAGGGATCCTCTGATACTGGTATCTGCTGATACTGATCCAAACATAGTTTTAAGTTAATAAGCTGAAATCCAAATTTGCTAATTCCTCATGTTTGATGTAAACTGCTTACTCACTTAAAAATAAAATGTAAATAAATAAAATATTTTTATTTTACATTTTTTTTCTCTTCACAAACACAAGTCACGTGTGGAGCTGCCAAAGAGCCGGAGTGAAATATTATTTAACTGAGCTTAGGACAACATGCTAAGTTACTAAAATAAAAGCTTCGTAACAAACCAACATGTTGGGAGTGAAAGTGGGCGAGAGAGAAAGAAAGCATAGTCGTATTCTGATCTTTTCAGTCATGCCGCTTCACTTTGACGACACTTTGAAAATGTTGTTTTTAATTAACTGCAAACATACAAGTAAGAGCTGTCAGTGTACCAGGTGTGGGATACCTCCTAACTGCTGCTGCTATGCTTACCTTACGTAATCTGATCCAGGCTTTTGGGGTCAGTTTCAGAGCAACACCCTGTCCAAATATCCGTCCTAGTCTTAGTGATTCTGGTGTGAATGAGCACCCTTGGAGTTTGAATGCATGCTGTCATACTAAAGCAGGGGTTAAACTTCCTGTGCCTGATAATGCTGTACTTTGCTCCACTTGGGTATGAATGGCACTGAGTTTTGTCATCGATGAGTGAACGTGAGGCTCCGAGTGGACAGGCGCACACACACACAAACAGAGAAAGTCCAGGATGAATGACCCAATCAAAATGTTTGCTGCCACAATACGTGTAACAACTCTTGCACGTATTCCAAATATTACAGATATACTATGGCTCGAAGAATAATGTTATAAGAGGCAACCGAGCAGTGAATCACAGTAACTGTCACTTTAACATAGTGATGAAGCTGGCAGTCTTACATATCCTATATCTGAAGAGCTAATCATGATTACAGATAAACTGTACGTGGAATTAGTGGCACAAAGGAATGTTTTCATCACAATTTATTACTGATGCATTAAATTATGGTAGATAGCCTCCCATGGTCCCATTCCATTGTTTCATTAATGTCCTTAATAGATTCAAGGATTATATTACTAGATTGCTTGCTCAACCCTTTATTTACAGTACTGAGCTCTCGTCTGCTTATGTCCCCGCCCCACTGTGTCTGAGTTTGAACTCTTTTGTCTGCTATGTGATGTCTTTTTCTCACAGACAATAAATTGGATTTGAAAGAGAGGACCCAATTGCCCGTTTCTTATTATAGATTTGGTTGTTCACTGCAGCCAGGGTGCAAGACCAAACTATGTGGCTTTTGTTCTGGTTATCCCAGACACATATTTCTGGTTGCGGGCCTCTTCCCTCTGGCTCTCACTGTTCTTTTAGCAAGGGCAGTGCAGCTGGTGGAGAATGCACACAAAGACACAAGCTATGATAGGACACAGTGGCTAAACTGAAAAAAGTACAGCATTTGGCCAGCCTGTGGTCATCTGGGAACGGAGAAGTCATTGTGAGAACACACATGTAACCTTTGGCCTCATTTCTGTGCTCACCCTGCAGGCATGGAAGAAGCGGTGGTTTGTTCTTCGCAGCGGCCGTCTGACAGGCGACCCAGACGTGTTGGAGTACTACAAGAATGACCATGCCAAGAAGCCCATTCGTGTGATTGACCTCAACTTATGTGAACAGGTATGCTCCCCTTTTTCTTCTGCCCTGTAGTTTTATTGCATAAGTTATATAAATTATTACCATCTTGAATAGATCCAGGTTTGCATGATGTCACTTTGATGTATTTGGCGTATTTGCATGAATATCCAAGATGAATTTAATTGTCCTTAAAAATCTGTGTAAAATAATGAAAATGGCCTTTATGTGACTGCGGTGTACAAATGTTTTAGCATAATAGTTTAAGTGCTGGGTTCTAGTGCTCCAAATTTCATTTGTTGCTTAGAGAGCAGTTACCTTTTAGATTATTTTTTGCAAATTCTCTTAATTAAGAATGATCATTTTAATACATTTTCCCTTTTTTTTCGTTTCTTTGGTTAGCTCTATTAGTGATCAGTCTTTCCTTGGCTGATGCCACATTAAGCTAAGCCGTGTCGGTTGCTCTCCCTCAGGTGGACGCCGGTCTGACCTTCAGCAAGAAAGATTTGGAGAACAGCTACATATTCGACATCAAAACCTTTGACCGCATCTTTTATCTGGTGGCTGACACCGAAGACGAGATGAATAAGTGGGTCCGCCACATCTGCGACATTTGTGGTTTTAACCCCACCGATGACGGTAATTACAATTAGCCACACATCACTCTGTTCGGGCACTATTGGCACTGATGTTTTGCTTCACTGTCGAGGTTACACAGTGATATTTATGTTTATATATACTTATATTCTGTATCTTTCGAGTAGAAAGTTTACTTTGAACTGTTGATATTTGAAATAGGGTGATTTTGTTACATTTGTGGCACAGGCTGTGATTTATTTAAGAACATCAGTAGATCATAAATAATAACCTGGTTATATGTTTCACCATAATACACAAAATCTCGGTTTGCATGTTTGTGTGTTTCTTTTTCCACAAACTTCCCCTAGACCATCAGGAATTGAGCCACCAAAAGTGGTACACAGGCACATGTTAGGCTCTCTTATCTGCATCGGATATTTTCACATCATCATGTTGGTTTGCAGCCACCTAGCATCGGGCTAAAGCAACCCATTTTTAGCGTTAATGCACCTGCAACACCTTAGAAAAGCATCCTAATCTCATTATAACCACAGAATGCACAATGTAACTAGAAGTAGTAACTAGTAACTAGAAGCGTAGTAGCTGTGGACTGCAATGAATAATTTTTAGCTTATGAACAACATCTGCCATCTCTCCTTTTTTTTTTTTTTTTTTTTTTTTTTTTTAAATGAGATTCATTAAATCTTGGCAACAGCATGAACAGGCAAAACGATCCTATAGCATGGCCATGTAAGTTTCTCCAGGTAAGAACCGCAGCTTTAAGCGATCCAAGGATTCCCCTGTTAGAAGATGACTACAGGAAATCACTATTTGTCCACGCTGGTGTCTCTCAACAAAGCGCCTGGACATGGTGAAGATGCCATGGAGCATCAGGGGATTCTTTTTAGCCATGACACCAGTTTATCACCACAGCTGAGCAATACAGGATAAAAGTAGAGGATAAATGATTTACATTTGATGGGTCTCTTTTGGATATCACTGTTGTACCTCACAGATGTCGGGATCTTTCTTTCTGAAGGAACTAAGGGAACCAGTTAAATGTGTCAAGGGGTCTCTATTCAGCATAGTTCTCAGCCAAGGTCTAATGATCCATGTGTTGAACTTTGTGCAGTATTGAGGCTCACGTTACTCTTTTTTCCCCAGTACTGGATAATAAAAGCATTGTACGCCTGTCACTCTCACTGGCCTTCTTTCGTTCGTTTCCTCTTATCTGGTTTTAATTCCCTCTCCCTTGAACATTCCTCTTTCCCTTTCTTGTCGCTCTGTCTTTGAGACTAATTGTCTAAATGTCTTCTATAGTTTCTTGACCTCATCAGCGAAGCAATGAGCATTTTTAGTGTGGTGAGAACTGGCACAGACGTTGCACATGTTCACTGTTTCACATGCTACACTAGGGCTGGGCTATATCATACCGTTCACGGTAATACCGGTGTAATTTTGGGCAACGATAGGAAAATGAAATATCGCGATAGAATATGGGTAAAACGCACATGCGCAGTGCCTATGTTTACATACGCACATG
Source organism: Perissodus microlepis (assembly GCF_051167445.1). NCBI lineage: Eukaryota > Metazoa > Chordata > Actinopteri > Cichliformes > Cichlidae > Perissodus > Perissodus microlepis. Next base: position 24,489,548 of record NC_140466.1, on the reverse strand, counting down.
GCGGCGACGCAGAATGAGAAGCGCGAAAGCGGATCGTTGAATGAAACGGATGAACCAGAATTGGTTTGTAAAAATGCTGCAACTTCAGTGGTGTGGAACTGGTTTAGCTTTTGTCCGTCAGATACACAACAAAGCACTATTTTTGGTAGCGCATGCTAGCGGTCCGTCGTTATTACCGTGTTGTTTGGAAAATACGGCACACTTAAAATCAATCCTTTGATTTTTCTGAAAATCGACAGTGCCCCTTATAATCCCGTGTGCCTTATGTATGAACTCTGGTTGTGTTTACTGACCTCGAAATGATTTTATGTGGTACACGGCGCTCGAAAATCTGTCAAATGTTTTAGTACGACTTTGCTAAGCTACGAACCCGAACGAACCGCTTGATGGATTGTCGCAGCATTACAGCTATCGTAGGCAGGAGCCTTGCGGAGTGATACGTACTGTTCTTCAACATAATATTACCGTATTGTGCGTGTATAACCTCTTTTTAAGTTTTGTGGATATTATACATGGTTATGCTGAGGATATGTTGGCCAATTTCCACTGGAAATGCCTTTTGGTTAAACTGTCAGCGAGGAATTTGCACTGTTGCATTTTTATATAACTTTAATGCACATAAAAAACAGCTGCTTGTTTAAGTGAAAATACATTGATGGGTTTTTTTTTGCACTAATAAAGTTTTGGAGTTGTAAAGTATTTTGTCTAGTGTCAATTATATCGTTATCGCAAATTTTCAAATGTATATCGTGATAAATATTTTTGGTCATATCGCCCTGCTCTATGCTACACAACTCTGATTCTTGTTGGAGACGAAGGTGCTTTTCAAACCTGGCAACTGAGTCACTGATACTCCTCCAAGGTCATTCTCTCCAAAGTGCGACTATGCCTCCAGCTCTGTTAAATAGCTAGTGTTGCAGGGTAACCATGATAACAACACTGATGGCACCTTTTCTGTAGATGTTGGAGCTGGCTTTTAAAACCCCGATGGACGAACTCATAGTAAGACGGTTAAAGGAGAGCCTGGGTGTAAAAACGGATATCTTTGCAGATACCCTTCACTGCTCAGTACAAAAGAATGTCCCTGGCTCTCTGTTTTGTGCTTGCTTGCACTTCTCTGCATATGAGACAGAACTCTCACTCCTCTGTCGCGTGTGGGTGTGGCCACAGTAGAGTGCTTCATAGCTGGGCAGTTAGTAGGGCTAGGGGAATGAAGGCTCTCAGAGCGAGTGTAGGAGGTATAGATTAGTACACGCAGAGGGGATTTTCCCTTTTCCTGTATGAATCAGCACTTAAAGCTTCAACAAACAAATGTCAAAAAAAAAGACAAGGACATAGCGGAGGAGATGAGAGGAGCAAATGATGCACATAAAAGAGAGAAACTGACTTTTAAAAGAAGAGAACTCGGGGACCTTGCATGAGATAAAACCACATCAGTTATAGAAGAGTGTGGGAGGAGAGCTGTGAAAAAGGAGAAAAAAGTAGAGAAATGTGGAATGAAAACACATATACGCATCAGCTATCTTGGCTCTGAGTGCAGTAGAACAATCAGCTTGAGCAGCAGGTTTGTTTAGTAGCTCATCATGTGGGAAAGCAGCGAGACCTTTAAAAATGATGTCTGAGGAGTAGCTTGTTGGAAGGCAAAAAACAGAAAGTAGACTGTCGACACAAAGCTTTTATTCGGGTGACGTGTTATACATGAAATGATGTAGGTTAACGCAGAGTCGCGATATCGGTGACATCCATCTGCTTTAATTTGACATGAGTTGTTTGTGCCAGTGTTCCTGGCCTCATGCTGGGCAGTGTGCTGCATTTGGATTTATTTCCTGTGGGATTTCTGCCCAAGAAGGAAGTGAGGTTATCGTAATTGTAGTAGGTTGTTGTGGCTTGTTGGGTCAGTCAGTAACAGTGTTTTAGCTGCAGGCTAACGACCTTAATTTGAGGTTTGGTTTGATATACACAGTAGAGGGACACACATCTGTTCGTCAGAATGTGCGTATATACATCAGCTGCTCAAGTTCACACATACAGGCGCAAAGTTGACGTAGTGTCAGCGTGAATGGAAACAATTGAGCGTTACATTGGAATTGGGTTGCTAGGAAACAGCTTGGGTCCAAGTTTACCTTGCTAGAGTTGACATTGGCACATACAGTTTACTTTTTACTTTGTGCTTAATACCATCTCTGGCCTCTCTCATTTTCAGTGGGTTTCACAGGGCCACAGTAGGTGCAGCTCCTTGCTCTTCGTCAGTGACTGCCAATGCATGTGGAGTCAAAGTTGAATAAACAGCTGGAAATGTAGCAGAAATGCTAATGTGCTCTGCTGGTGTTGCACTTAAAACTGTGAAGCAGGCATTTACTGACATCTGCTGAGCCACATGTGACAGGTCTTATTGGCATTATTTGTAGCTGTTTTTTAGTTGTGTGATCAGCAGTGTTGGTCAAGTTACTTGAAAAAAGTAATCAGTAACTAATTACTGATTACTTCCCCCAAAAAGTAATCCCGTTACTTTACTGATTACTTATTTTCAAAAGTAATTAATTACTTAGTTACTTAGTTACTTTTTAAAAACACGATTTACAACCTGAATAGGTAATAAAGCGATAGATCTTTCTGCCCAATTCTACTTTTTCTACATAATCCATCATACAAAATGTAATCAAATGGAAAAGTCTCTTTTTTTTTTAAACTTGTTTTATCAGTTTTAATCTTTTAACTTTATGCATCAAGTAAAAATTAAATTATATGCACCATTCTCTGACTTGAAGAAATTAGTTTAACATTTAAACCTATTTTTTGCACATTCCAGCACATAAAATAAAATATTTTTTGTGTTTACACTCAGTCTTTCAAATAGATGCAAGTAAAACACAGCAGAAAATAAATAAAGTCAAAGACTAGCGGTCCTTTTGTACGGTGGCCCCTAGAGACAAAGCACGTACAAACTCCAAAACACTTGCAAACTCCAAAATACTTGCAAACTCCAAAACACAACGGAAGTGCTCCAGGACTCTAGGGGCAGTGTTGAGCTCGATTTGCAAAATAAACGGCAAGTTTGTCTGTATGGGACGGTCTAGTCTCCGTCGTGCTTCCCAGGTTGCCTAGCAACCATGATACTAACCGCTTTAAAACGTGTCATACAACTTTGCTTGACAGAAATGAAGGAGAACATATTTTGTTCATTTGTTTGTTTGTTTCTACAAGAGCTTTGTGTGATTTGATAAGTATCTGAGGCTGAGACCACAGGACAGTAAAACATGATTTTTGGGCTTCATTTCTGTACTGAACAGTCATTTAAGATTAGTTAGTAAATAACAATTAGCTGATGTTGTTCATGAGACTAAAGTCATATCACTTTGGTAATGTAAATATAATATGGCCAATATTATAGTTATTATATTAATCATTATTAGCTATTACAGCAGTGAACATGAACTCTGTGTCAAATACTGAGCCTCAGTACAGATTCAAGTTGCAGTTATTTATATGTCTTATCACCTTAAATCTTCACTCAAAGACAAGTATCTTTGACAGTGCATATATAGGTGTATCATATATAAGAGACAAATGTTGTTCCTTCAGTATGTTGGCATTACTAAATTTGGCTCATTGCTTACATATATTTATAAAAAGAAAATGTACAATTGTGATAACTGTTCTGATAAAATGAAGAGTAGACTGATATATTGAATATTCCTTTATTGGGTGAGAAAATCAGACCATGTCATAACTGCTTTAAGTCATACAGAATAGATATCAGAGCCTTAAACAGTCTGACTTCTGCTAAATGGGTCAAACTGGGCAGAAAGTATACAAACACATAACATCCTTATAGAATATGATGTAACACTATAGATCAACTTACCTCAGAATATATAAAGCATATAAACAATTACAGCAATATGATGCAACAAACACAGCAGTGCTACTAATCCAAAATACTCAAAGCTTCATAGAACTGAAACATACGTTTATTTTTAGCTCCATTCTGCTGCTGATACATACTTTAGGTTTCTGAATGTTAAACTTGTTGCTGCCTTTATAGTGTGTAACTTCAAGGCCCTGAGTACTTTCTCCCACACTGAAAACACTGGAATGATACAATTATTTGAACATTACCTAATAAGACTGATTCAGGACAGACAATTAGTTATGTTAAACTTTCCTAGCAGTCCTTCACAAACAGGGAACAGTCTGTCTATTCTCTCAATCTGTCAGCTGCTGCTGGCTCTTCCTCCTCCTCTTCCTCACACACTGCTGAGTTTGTCCTGGTGGCTCATCAGGGGTGCAAAGCCTCACAGATGATGTGCAGCAGTGGGTCCCTCAGTCTGTCCTCACTCTGGACACTTGCAGTTGTCACACAAAATCAAATGTGTGATAAGCTGCAGGATTCAAACACAAGTGTAACTTATAAATACATGTTCATACTTTTATTACACAATCAGAGAGAAAGAAAAAGAGAGAGAGTGCAGGACAGACAGACAGGTGACAGTCTCAGGTGTACACACTGCTACAAAACAGCACAAGAGAAGGAGGATTGTGTTATTACGAAACAAGAAGAGTTCCCAGATGGTACAGTGGACACATGTGTGACTGCTGTGATTAAAGCATCTTTCTTTCAGCTTAACGAGTGAACCGTCAGCTGTTCAAACACACGTTAAAGTCCGTTTGGCTCGACACCACCGAACAGAGGCAGCAATATAACATAGCTAACATTAACAGTGCAGTGAATCCTGCTTGTGCTGTGATATTCAGGACTGCAAACCGAGCAGCATCACTGACTTTCAGCTTGTTGTGTTTGTGGATATATGACTTTAATTATCCATAAAATCATCACATTCTCTGTAAGATTGAAGTCAACTATTGAACGGCGTATATTTTGAAGTAAAGGCTTTAAAACCAAGTTAGTACAAACATCGCTAATGTCACATAACAGTAATGTTTTAATGTTCTTCATTATAAAAACATTTGTGCATAAATAAGTGACATAATATTCAGTACTTAATTCTGAAAGTTTACTCTTTTTTTCGGCAAAATTATCCACACCACCGCCACGCTATGAAGTCTGGGATATGTTGGGCCATGAAGGCTACACCGACCCATCCTTAAAATTCAGGGAAATTAAGGACGCATTTGAGGGCCGCATTTCGAGCAGCCTTTGAATTGGGACAGCCTTCGTCGTGTCGCTGTGACGTAATCGGCCTTAAAATGCGGCCTTTAAGGCTGCAGACCCTGACCCTGGGATACAGCCCAAAATCCGGTCATTGGTACTTCCTGGCTTGTGTAGTTACTAGGTAACAAAAGCTCAACACTGCCCCTAGCGTCCTGGAGCACTTCCGTTGTGTTTTGGAATTTGCATGTGTTTTGGAGCTTGCACGTGTTTTGGAGCTTGCACGTGGTTTGGAGCTTGCACGTGGTTTGGAGCTTGCACGTGGTTTGGAGCTTGCAAGTGTTTTGGAGTTTGCAAGTGTTTTGGAGTTTGCAAGTGTTTTGGAGTTTGTACGTGCTTTGTCTCTAGGGGCCACCGTACTTTTGCTCTATTTTCACTTGTAAAGCAGGAGTAGGGTAGGCGGAGGTTTGTCCTGGTGCAGGTGTGCCGCAGCGGTCAGTGGACGAATCCGCGAGTTTCTCTGTGAATTTCCCAGTACGTCGTTGCGCACTCGGAGCTTGTTTAGGGGTTTTTTTTCGCTGTAAAAAGAAGTTTTCTTCCCACGCACAACGGACACTAATGTTTTTGTCACTTTTTATAGAATCAAACTCAAAGTAAGGTCAGTACTTCCACGCTTTAAACGCTGCACGCTCATACTCTCTCCCGCACTCGATATATGATCCATTGTTGATCTGCACACAGCTGTTGTCACGAACGTCGCACTCGCTTACGTCACTGTCATGAGACATTCTCGCAAAAAAATCATGGTTTTAGTAACGTAGCGTTCCTATGGGAAAGTAACGGTAATCTAATTACCGTTTTTGCGATAATAATCCCTTACTTTACTTGTTACTTAAAAAAAATAAAAAGAGGTGACCATTTCTGGTGATCAGTGTAAGAAATGAATCTTATTCATTCATTAAATTGTCCCTTTTTAAAATATTTTTGCTGCTTAGACATTAATTCACTGGCAGTGGCCTGAAACCTCTGTGGTCAGTTATGGAGACAGCTTTACTGTATTTCATTCTTTAGTTCTGTGTACTACTCACTAAATAACATTAAGTTTTGACAGGAGTTATCCTCAGCTTTCACTTCTTTGTCCTCCAGATGCAGCAAAAGCTGCTCACCAGTCCGCCATGGGACTGGTGGTGGAAAACGCTCCACACCCAGGTCCAGGAGTGTTTACCAATGTGCCAGCCCCTTACCAGCCAGTCAGTGTGCGACACCTGGACTCACAGTCCAGTTCAGAGGAGCCCCAGGATTACCTGTGGCTTGCTAACTGTGAGAGCAAAAAGCCTGAACCCAGCAGGTGAGACCGTGTCCGAATATGCTTCTTTTATAGGTTCAAGTCTCCATATTCTCTGTGTTGGAGTGTCGCATGGTGAGCTAAGCATTTTTCAGTGTGGTTTCCAAGCCATTTATTCTTTTTGTATACTTTCAACTGTACTGCCACTCCTGTCCTTGTCTCTGCCGTATGCTGTGTGTAGCTCAGTGGAGCATCACTCTCTCTTGGAGAGGGACCAGGAGTATTTGCTCCTGGAGGAGTGTGAGAGCAAGACTGTTCCTCCACAGGCTAGCCTGTGAGTGGCCAGCCAATCCAGCTGGAACTGCCTGCTTGTGTGGAGTGTTGCACACGCATAAAATACAGATCTCCAAACACTTGTAAATGTTGTAAATGTAAATGACGGTTATTAAATCTAGGTTGCATTTGTTTAGCAAAAGGCCTTCCTTCTAAACAGAAAAAGACGTGGGTGTTTTGCCTAACAGTGTAATAATTGTGTTATTTCCTGCATGGTTACAAACAGTTACCAAGAACCTCAGTCTTCCACTTTATCCACAAAAGCGTGCTGACATGGCAAGAGTTGGAAAAGTTTAATGATAAAAGCTGTCTGAATATGACTTAGTTACTAACATAGCCTTTGTATACTAGTGTTTTTGGCTTGGTGTGACTGTGTGATCTGCAAATCAACATATTTTACTTTTTGTATTAATTATCTGGTGTTTATGTGTATTGTGTTATCAGAGCTCATGCTGAGTGCTCCAAGTCTACCTCTTCAGAGACAGACCTGAATGACAACCTTCCATCTCACCGCACGCCTACATCCTCCACTTCCTCGGCTAAACACACCTCACACAATGGCTTCTTCCCACCGCACCAGACTCCTGTGTCTGCCCCTTCCATCTATGACTCGCCTCCATCACGCGGTGCCTCACTCTCAACTGACAGCGGCTTTTATCATCTTCCTCGCAGCTACTCCCAGGACACTGTGCTGCTCCCCAAGTCAGCCTCCTCCCCTCCGGCTCATCCAGACGGCGCGGATGCCTCTGACCTTTATGTCTTCAACACGCCGACACGGAAGCCCTCAGTAGAGACACAGATGCGCAACGTTTCTATCAGTTACGACATCCCGCCCACACCCGGTGCAAACAGCACCTACCAAGTGCCCCGCACAGTATCGAACACAGGGGTAGGAGGCTCAGAAAGCGGGGGAGATGTAGTGCCCCCTCCCAGACCACCCAAGCCTTCCCTCAGTTCCAGCTCAGGACTCCCGCCGCCTCCTGCTGAGCGCTCACCTACAGACACCTATAGTGTGCCTCGATCAGCCTCAGAGACAGATGGAAACTACTGTGTGCCCACAAGCGCTGGGAGTAAGGCTTTACGCAGCAACACCATTGGCACTGTGGACTGTTCACGCCTCCGCAAAGGTTTGTATTGTAGAGGTTTATTTGTTTGTGGTGCCCTTTTCACTTTATTTTCATTTCAAAACCTATTCTCACCTTTACCTTTTGGACAATACGGCACATATGTGGTGGGCAGGATATTCTGTTATTTAATCTTATGAAGATTTGTTGCACCAAAATGTAACAAAAGCAGATAAAAATGTTCTGTGTTTCCTGTTTAATAACAGTTCTTTAATCCATGGCCAACATCCTTTTTACAGAGCCTTAAAATAGTCTGGCAAGAGAAGAGAAACTCATGGTGTAGATTCTTCTTGCTTCTCCCTCTTGTGGTGACAATCGGAATTGCAAAATAGGTCTTGCTTTATTTCTGTGAAGGTTCTCAGTCATCCAGGTCATCGTAGTCAAAGTCCTTTGACTACGTCTTGCTTTATTGTTTTAGATGAGCAGTGGTTATTCCCCCAATAAATTTGGGGCATTTGTGAATTTTTTCCCTTTTATGCTTTGTGTCTTGGTGACAGAGCAGATTATTGTGCCTAGGGCAGGGCTGCACTGTTATGGAAAAAAACACATTTTTTTTTAAATTTGAGCAAATATTATAATTTTTTATAATTTATTTACTTAAGAAACCTCATAAAAGAGGTTGTTTTTTTTTACACAGGATGTCCTTATTTAGAAAGAACTCCATGGAAAAACAAATAACTGAGTAACAAAAACAAGGTGAACGTGCTGTTCACCTACCACACCACGCCGGTCTCAGGAGCACCGGTCTCTGCTGGCCTGCAGCCTCTGTTGTGAGATGGCTTCGACACAGATTGAGCGAGTTGCAGCAAACTCGAGCAACTTGGGAGACTTGCATGGTAGCCACAGGGGGAGTGATGGAGAGCCAAAACAGTCTCATGTCTCCTTGTAATGTTCACCCCTCCCTCTTACTCTTCCCCGGAAGAGACTCTCATTTGTCTTCAAAGCTTTTTCTCGTGCTGTTGTGGTTCTTGTGGTCATAAGTGGAATGCATTAGCAACTGCATGAGTACCTGATGACAATAAAAAAATAAAAAAAAATACAGTAATTACATGCTGCAAAGTAGAGTGCTTACATGGTGCCTTTGAGCTTTGTCTCACAGACTAAATCTGCAAAGTCATGAAAACACTTAACACACAATAGAGGACAACTGTTATGTGGGAATTGTCCTGTAGCATAAATGGGCCTGAAAGAAGGATAATAATGTACAGTGCACATCATTTGCTGCTCTCTGTGTAGAGGGGCTGTTTATAAACTGCATTGTAACCATGGTTTTGCTTTTTGTAGACTTTGGATCCCAGGACTGCTATGACATTCCTAGATCATTCCCTTCTGACAAAAGCTGCTCGTTTGACTTCAATGAAAGCTTCAACACCTATTTTGTAAGTATTTCAAGTGTAACTGCTGGATAATCGTTCTGTGGCTTTAGGGGGAAATGTGTATGTTAATCGGTTTTCCCTTGTCACCCTCAGAAAAGCAAAGGAATGATGCCAGTGGGTAGCCATTCTACAGAAGAGGTCGACCAAAACTACGTGCCCATGAGTGCCAACTCACCGTCACATCATCACTCGGGCAGTTTGCCAGAGCCAATGCACGAAACCAACTACGTCCCCATGACCCCAGGTACTATGGAGTTCTCATCCCTGGGAAAACAGGTTCCTCCACCTGCCCACATGGGATTTCGCTCAAGCCCGAAGACCCCTCCCCGCAGGCCGTTGCTTAGTGAGTGCCAGCCCCCACCTGTGGACCGAAATCTCAAACCCGATCGCAAAGGTGAGCGGACAGTAGGTGTGCTTGCATGCATAGCTGTGACTTCATAAGTGATGTGTGTGAGTGTGTGTGTGTGTGGAGTTCTTGCTTCAGGGGTGTGTGAGTTTGTTGCTGCTGTGAGCTTAGTTTAGTATGCTCAGCGTTCACTAATGCACCAACTGTACGTGCTTTGTCTCACACTCTGCTGCTATTCCCACAGTGGATGGCTCATGGTCATAAAGCCATCCGCACAAAATTTCATTCTCAGAGCGGTGTCATTTTTCATCCTGCTTTAGTTGTTGTCATAATTAATGTGGAAAAATGTTTCTCTCATTTTGTCTTCTTTGGTCTGTCTGGTGTATTAAATACCACCGTCTTCCTCTGCGCCCGTCCTTGACCAGCTTATTTCACCTCTTGATGAATTTGTTTACTTCCCTACATCTTATTACATCCAACACAGTTAGTTCCTTGTCAAAACCGCGTTTGCCTCCAGCTTCCGTGAGGCTCTGCTAGCCATTTCGGAGGGGTCTGCTGTCTGTGCCACGGAGTCATTGAGGCCTTAATTGGTCACCTCCATCCCGTTTGTTCCCAGCATCTGAATGGAGCCTTTTGATTGGGGACCTCATAGACTGAAAGAGAGTTGAAGAATGATGGGAAATAATCACAGAGGAACACCAAAAGCCGGTACTGTTACTGTCACTGTCGAAAACAGAGCAGTTTTCTGGAGTTTTACATTTCCAGATTGGGAATTCTCCCTGTCACGTGGCCCTTGAGTCAGTCAGCTCCAAGTTTGGCTTTGGTCATTGCTGAACTGCTGTGTCTAAATAAAAAAAATCATATCAAGTAGCTGCTTTTCAAGCAACCGCTTTGAAGTGATTATTATTTCTCTCTCTCTCTCTCTCTCTCTCTCTCTCACTCACACTCACACACACACACACACACACACACACACACACACACACACAGAGTCCTAATCCTCACTGCTAATAAAACTTGGTTTTACACTTTTGAATATCTTTGGCAGCAGACGAATAAAAATGCTAATTGTAAATGTTTGTAGTCTAGTTTGAGTTTTGTATTATTGTTTAAGCCCAAATCTTTTTGCTTTTTTATGTTTTTTTTTTTAAATATTGTTTTATCTCATTCACTTTTTTTTTTTTTTTAAGCTAATATTAAAATTCTCATTAAAATATATTTATCCAGTGTTCAATCCCATTGCTCCTGGCATAAATTTACTCTACTTGGATTGCAGGTTTTAGATATTTGCATCTGTGCACAGCTGCTTTTTGTGTTAGAAAATGCCACATAGACATGAATAAGAATATAAACTCGTATCTTTTAACTGATATCCTTAAATGGTATTATATTAATGTTAGTGATGTTGCTTTTTAGGAGCATCATTATGTGCCTATTGTCTTTTGGACCTTAGCTTTTTAAAGTAGAGACCATTGGTGTATTCATTGTTATGCATGGGTAGGATGTCGCATCACCTTTAAACAGCCCTGTGATGTTTTTCATTTCTATATTTAAAATGAGCCATCCACTTCTTCCATTTTCTAGACTAATCTGAATCTCTGCAACCTCTTTTCATCTTCCGTGCACTTTCCTCTCCGCTTTGGATGTCTGAGCCGTATGTTGCAAACACTTTGACAAGTGTATTCAAAGCAAACGGCATCTTATTTCCACTATACGTGGATCCATTAAAATTAATTATCTTCGTCTGCAATCGCAGCGCATTTCTGACAGCACTGCAGAAAAATGTTGTGATCAGTGTGCAAAGGAGCAGTGCGTGTCGTCCTCAAGTTGCTCTGTTCTGCAGATTGGTCCGAGCTCTCGTCAACATGACATGATTTCTCAGTGTTCTCTCAGCGCTTATACACAGCTCGTCGTGCATGCACAGCTGTGATGTCAGTCTTTGTGTGGGAAGTCGTGGTGCATGGAGTGAGGTGCATGTTGGGCAGTATGGGTCTGCTGTTGTCATGACAATCATCCTCTTGAAGTGTGCTGTGCAAAAAAAAAAAAAAAAAAAGGTAAATTGGTGTACGTGAGGTTGCAGTTTTGCTCTTCTTCATCAAAGTCTCGTCTCTTTCGCTTTGCATGGCAGAGTAGTTGTTACAGTAGGGCTGAACTGTTGTGATCACCAAAAAGATGTTGTAATCAGCAAAGTCTTCTTTCACCAATCAGGTCACAGTCCTAAAATAATAAGAGCGGGTTTAGAGCGAACTGACTCTCAAACCGTAGGTGAATTCCCAAGTCGACGACGCAAGGGTAGGTACACCACACTGAACTGCTGTGCATCTGAATACTTTTCATTCTGTGACCTTTTCACACTCTACTTCATCTTGATTCTCTGCATGCTGTAAGTAAATGTACTGTGGGGATTTTTAAAATTTTTGTTCTTCAGGGATGTGTGTGTGTGTGTGTGTGTGTGTGTGTGTGTGTGTGTGTGTGTGTGTGTGTGTGTGTTCTAAAAATATGAAGTGTCAGAGGTGTTGCATTAATCCAGTCTAATCATTTTAAATCCCAGCAGGGGATGGATGAGTGTGTACCTCACGCATGGTGGATTACACTTGTTACATCTTCGAAGCTCATTAAGAGTCATAACACGCCTTTCAAAATAAACCATTTCTACCATCTTAACCTAAATATTTCCTCACTTTCAATGTGATGTTTTTTTCTTCCGTGGAGCCAAATGACTCACTAACGTTTCTCTTCTCAAACATTAGTGTCTGTGTTTTTGTTTGCAGTTCAACACATTTTACTTTCATAACACATTGGGATGTAACAGCCAGAACACACTTATTGTCAGAGAAGCATTCACACAGGGCTTTGGAAAAGAGTAGACTTCTCTTCAGGAGGAAATTGAACAACGATATTATCTAATAAAAGCAATATCGCTTGCTTCCGTACATACAGATGATGTTTGGGGAAAATCCCAAAGCTCTTGACCATCTGCAGTGAAGGGATCATGCAACTCTTTTGTACTGTGCAGGGCATTATGCACAGGTTTAGTGCACGTGTAACTTTGACTCTTCTTGCACAGTTTCTGTCCTGAAGTGTTGTCTTATAGGAGGACAGCATCTTACCCTTAGGGCATGAGGGGACTGATACAATCACCAAGTAATTCTGAGTCCATTTTAATGTCTGTGGGAGGCTCAGGCTGGCTTCAGACAGCACTCCCCGTAAACACCATCAAGACACCAAATGAGAAAAAAAATGAAGTTCATCTCATCAGAAGACTTCCAGAAACTCTGAGAACCAGTGCTATAGTGCAAGGTTGCCCACTACCATAATAAGACACTTTATATAGTTTTTTCCTCACGTTTCTCACCCACTGCCTGCTTAAAGCATTTAGTCCAGTCCCTTTAACAGAAGCTTTGGGAAATCATCCATCCCTGGCTAACATCTAAACAGAGTTGCACATTGGGCACTTATCACAATGCAAGCAGCACATGGCTCATCTTTCTCAGGTTTACATCTGAAATATTCCAACACCGTTTCATAAAAGCAAAAAATAAGTTCTAGTTTGGTTAGAGATAGTTTCGAGTGCAATCACATGAAGAAATATGAATGAGATGTTAAATAACACTAACTTATATTTGTGTTATTGATCATTTTACAATCCAGACTTTTAATTTTTAACGTTTTTAGTTCTAATGTTGGTTTGATTAGATTTGAATATGGTTTTGTCATTTAAAAGTGCAGTTTAATACACACACAGATCTCCAAAATATAAACATTTATGCTGCTCTTGACCTCTGTCAGTCTTTATGTACAGGGTGGGCCATTTATATGGATACACCGTAATAAAATGGGAATGGTTGGTGATATTAAAGTCCTGTTTGTGGCACATTAGTATATGTGAGGGGGCAAACTCCTCAAGATGGGTGGTGACCATGGTGGCCAATTAGAAGTCGGCCATCTTGGATACAACTTTTGTTTTTTCAATAGGAAGAGGGCCATGTGACACATCAAACTTATTGGTAATGCACAAGAAAAACAATTGTGTGCTTGGTTTCAACGTAACTTAATTCTTTCATGAGTTATTTACAAGTTACTGACCACTTATAAAATGTGTTCAGTGTGCTGCCCATTGTGTTGGATTGTCAATGCAACCCTCTTCTCCCACTCTTCACACACTGATAGCAACACCGCAGGAGAAATGCCAGCACAGGCATCCAGTATCCGTAGTTTCAGGTGCTGCACATCTCGTATCTTCACACCATAGACAATTGCCTTCAGATGACCCCAAAGATAAAAGTCTAAGGGGGTCGGATCGGGAGACCTTGGGGGCCATTCAACTGGCCCACGACGACCAATCCACTTTCCAGGAAACTGTTCATCTAGGAATGCTCGGACCTGGCACCCATAATGTGGTGGTGCACCATCTTGCTGGAAAAACTCAGGGAACGTGCCAACTTCAGTGCATAAAGAGGGAAACACATCATCATGTAGCAATTTCAAATATCCAGTGGTCTTGAGGTTTCCATTGATGAAGAATGGACCCACTATCGTTGTACCCCATATACCACACCAAACCATCACTTTTGTTGTTCCAACAGTCTTGGAGGGATCCATCCAATGTGGGTTAGTGTCAGACCAATAGCGGTGGTTTTGTTTGTTAACTTCACCATTCACATAAAAGTTTGCCTCATCACTGAACAAAATCTTCTGCGTGAACTGAGGGTCCTGTTCCAATTTTTGTTTTGCCCATTCGGCAAATTCTGTGCGCCGATCTGGGTCATCCTTGTTGAGATGCTGCAGTAGCTGGAGTTTGTAAGGGTGCCATTTGTGAGTAGCTAATATCTGCCGAAAGGATGTTCAACTAATGCCACTCTCCAGTGACATGCGGTGAGTGCTACGCTGTGGGCTCTTGCTGAATGAAGCTAGGACAGCCACTGATGTTTCTTCATTAGTGACAGTTTTCTTGCGTCCACATTTTGGCAAATCCAACACTGAACCAGTTTCACGAAACTTAGCAAGCAGTTTGCTGACTGTAGCATGGGAGATGGGTGGTCTCGTAGGGTGTCTTGCATTGAAATCTGCTGCAATGACCCGGTTACTGCGTTCACCAGATATCAACACAATTTCGATCCGCTCGAAGAGGATTTCGTGTTAACCTCTTCGACATGTCAATGGTTGTGAACAAAGAGAAACTTGTAAATAACTCATGAAAGAATAAAGTTACGTTGAAACCAAACACACCATTGTTTTTCTTGTGACATTACCAATAAGTTTGATGTGTCACATGGCCCTCTTCCTATTGAAAAAACAAAAGTTGTATCCAAGATGGCCGACTTCTAAATGGCCACCACGGTCACCACCCATCTTGAGGAGTTTGCCCCCTCACACAGGACTTTAATATCACCAACCATTCCCATTTTATTACGCTGTAACCATATAAATGACCCACCCTGTACAGTTTAAGGATGCTTCTCGAGCAGTGGCTGACTGCTGTGTGTTCCTTCCTGCAGTAAAACCTGCTCCACTAGAGATCAAACCAGTGCCAGAATGGGATGAGCCAAGCACACCTGTCCGCTCACCTGTGACACGGTCGTTCGCTCGAGAGTAAGTACCTAAGACGTTCCTCAGCTTTTCTATAGTTCAGTGTTTGGCTAACAAATAAGGGCATGCTCACACAGCTCTTTGCAGCAAGATCATTGTCCCAGAAGACACACCGTCCCTCGCTCCCTGTTAAGAACCTTAAACATACTGCATGTGTATAGCAGCTAATGTTAAGTCTGGATTGTCCTTGTCTTTTTACTCTCTGCCACAACATGCAGTGAAAGTTTATTTTTCTTTTGGTGTGAACGTGCCCTTTTGTAGTAGATCCAGTTAACTAAAGATGTAGGCACTAATACTTCATGCTTTACTGTAGTCACTCTGTGACCAAAGTAGCACTGCTCATAAAACAGGATTCTGTATTATACTGAATTAAGTTTGTTGGCTTATCTGAGACGAGGTTTATTTGTGTGCTTTCGTGCTGTAGGGACTCTTCTGGCTGCAGTGGGTTTGGGCTGTTATGTCTGTATTATATTTTGTGCTCACCAGAGACTGTAATTTCTGGGAAGTCAGTGTGTAAACATTGTGAATGCTGCTTAGTCCTTCTAGGTTTCCAATGCCAACAAGACCCCCGTCAGTGCATAGCACGGCCTCCAGCACTGACTCCGAGGACTCTACTGAACCGAATTACGTAGCCATGAACCCTAATATGTCCACAGATGAAGCAGTATGTAACACACAACTATACTCTGATACAGAGATTACTTTTCTCCTTTCTTTTTCTATTCACAGATAATCAAAGCTGATAATCTGATAAATGTCTTCCTTTTTTTGTGGTGTCTGCAATCAGTTTCATCTCGTTTAAATTAAATCTGCAAACACACAAATAAACACAGCAGAAGCTTTAGTTTGAGGCAGACAGTTTGGAGGATCATACACCATGCAACTTGCAATTTTGAGCTGTAATTGCTTACTGAAACTATTAAGAAATCCCATTTCCAGTGCTCTTCTCCCTAAGCCACACATTAGTGCGGACAAATTACTGGCTGCTGCAGATGGACTCCTCGCCACTTCAACCCGTTTCTTTGCAGTTCTGCTTTTGCCCTGCTGCTCTGCTTTCTTTATGCTCCTTCTTTCTCTTCATTTACTTTTCAGGTTTTGTCTTAAATCGGAATATTGGCTATTAAGTAATGAAGTTAATGTGTCTCATTTAAAATTGACTGCTCTTTCTGAAGAATGATACTATTATATGAGCTGACTTTTCTACCTACGGGGATACTTTCTCTTACACTTTGGGTAATCGATTCAGTTTTCCTTTTTTTTTTCCTTTCTTTTTTTTGCTGTTAATTTTTTTAAACTTTCTTCCAACGTTTGCTTTACTATCACCTGCTGACCTCCTGAACTTTTATCAGTCTTGTTAATTTCTTGCTTTCTCCCTAGTTTCTCATTTCTCTACCATCGTCATCCTTATTCCTGCATTTTGTTCTTAACCACCTGCTGTTTTCTCCTCCTTTTTTCTTTCATCCTTTGCAACTTTCTTCTTACTGTGTAGAGAGGAGTCCTTCTACTGCACAGTCCCCATCACCCCTGTAAAGAGGGAGGTGGAGGAACTTGACACCATAGAGGAGGTGAGCAGGGTTGCCAGGTTAGACGTGCATAGCCCGCCCTGTCATTTTTGGGTGCTATTGTGAGATGAGAAAGTACGAAGACTTTGCTGTGCAAAAACCACCTACAAGCCGTGGCTTGAATATAAAGGTTGCAGTGAATTTTCAGACGTTATCTACCATCACTTTCCTTACAGTTAGAATTTCTTAGTTTTGTGTCACCATCCTAATTCGAATTAATCTCTCCATCGTACCTGTATTTCATAATTAACACTAATTACAGGCCCAAGTTGTTGTCACTATGCCTAAAGTAGAAATTTTCTTTGTTTTAAAGGTTTGAAACTATTATTAGTAATGGGACAAATTACGTGAAAAGATGGTCACTGATTGAATATGTTCATTCCTCTACAATTGCAGTCTTTTTAAAAAATACATATATTTTGGGGGCTTTTTTGCCTCTATTTTGACAGCCTTGCAGGAAAGAGTAAATAGTAAATTGAGGGAGAGTGAGCGGCCGCAAGGCATATGAGCACCTGCTCACCCAGTGAGGTAAACTGGAGCCCAACAGTTGCACTTTTTATGACGAGTTTTTGTAACCCTACGTGCACAATCACCCTCTAAAGATAGATTAGGGCTCTCAGACCTGAACCCATTTGCATGAATATTTTAGACATTATGACAACACATTGGTGCATTTGAGTATGAGCTGTGTTGTTTCTCTGTGACTCTGCTATCAATTAAAAAATAAAATAAAAATAAATCCCTTTTCTGACTTACGCAGATCACGAAGCTCGCTCCGCCCATGAATGCTGACGGTGGGAGTAGCCCTATGGTAAAACCAAAGGGAGACAAGCAGGTAGAATACCTGGACTTGGATCTCGATTCCGGCAAGTCTACCCCACCTAGGAAGGTAGGAATTTACCAGCGCCCATACTCCAAACCACACGTTCTAAATCAGAGGAAATTTATGGCCAAACTTTTAAGACTGACCTCATCTCTCCTCAGATGAAAAGCAACGGAACTGGCATCACAGCATCAGACGAGCGTGTCGACTATGTAGTTGTGGACCAGCAACGAACACAGGCCCTTAAGAGCACCCGGGAGGCCTGGAGCGATGGCCGCCAATTGACAGAGACAGACACCCCTTCCAAAGGACCCAAGTGACCCTGTTGTCCCAACAACACAACCCCACCACCCAACCCACTCTAAACTACCAAAACGCCACAGCTTCCACACTAATGCTGGTTCTGGTTTTCGCTTTGGGACGATCCAGCTGTCTCGTTCCAACCTAACAAGATCCCTAGTGTGTAAGAGCCAGTGGAGCGTCATAGCCACTCAACGTTGTTTAGTTTACACTGCTGTCGGGCTTAAAGGAGCGCTGTGTGTACAGCTGTAGAAAGGGGCGTGGTCCAGGAATAAGCTGTATGCAGTTTGAGAGCATGAGGAAAGACTGGACTTGTTTGCAGGATTTGACCTGAGCAGACTCACCAACTTTGAACATTCACTGCCTTCTTTCCGGATTAGTTATGTCGTCGTTCACCTTTCAGCGGCCTGTGGGCTGATCCAGAGTTAACATTTCCTAAAAATTGTAATGCTGTTTGATGTCGTTTTGGAGTGCAAGTGAGAACACTTTATAACATGATCACAGCTCTGTCAGCGCAACACTAAACGTTAGCATAGCACGTTAACGGTGTTGTGTTTTTGTTTTGTGTTTTTGTTTTCCTGCTGTTTGAGCAGGGTGAAGTTACCATGGACACTGTTAGCAGCTCAGGAAACTGACCCCGAACTGTGTCTAAGGCGAACTTCAAACTGGAAAGCCAGTACGACAAAATTTCAGAGAAGCATTACTTTAGATTTTTCTTCCACTTGCGTAGGCACCTGTACTAAAATTCAAGCTTCGGATTCACTTGAGGTTTTTAATCCACTGAACATGATTCGATTTCCATTTATTCAGTAAGTGGAGATGCTTCGATCTGTTGTAATGGAAGTGCAAAGACTGTACAATAGTGTTATGTATATAAACAGGAAAAGTGTCCTTTATTTGTATGGAATATCCAGCATGTTTGACTCTAAGGTATATGGATTCTGCAGGGTAGAATCCCGTACCTGACTCGATGGTATCAGCACTTGTGATAAATGAATGAATTACTGTGAGTTTTTAAAAGAACGTGACAGGTTTTCTCTAAGTTATGCAAAGGTATCAAAGCGAGAGAGAGAGAAAGAGAGAGAGAAAAATCAGGTACTCTTTATGAATGCATATTAATGCAACTTTCCATTTCTAATTTATTTCTCGAGTTATTGTATCAGGTGGATGTCTTGTCCATTTTTTTTCCTTTTTTTTTTTTTTAGCTCAGTATTGATTGATATGGAGGAACATTTGCTAAAGTCTGCTAAAATGCTTCGTTTGACAAGCGGTCAATTAGTTTCACAGGTTCATTTCTCCTTTCTCTTCCTCATTTCTCTCTCCACTTAGGTTTAATTTATTTTAAATTGAACTGGCATACAGTTTTGGGAAATTGACTGCCTCGTGCAGTCAACTTGATGCATATTTTAGAGACGGAAAGTCTTTGCCTACATACATCCCTGCTTTACTTGACTTGACTGTCGGCTCTCCCGCAGAAATCCCAAGCATGTGCTACCACGTGATTAAAAACAAAAACAAAAAAAACAACTCATAGCTGTACATATTTTGCCATCAATTAGATTTAACATGTATCGTTTGAAAGATGTGCCTACTAAGTCATCTTCCTCCTACTTCACTCTTTCCTTTATTGCAGTCTCTTCGTGAAATGGACTGCAAAGCTGATAATGCTTTATCTTTTTTAATGAATCTCAAGAGAAATGTACATTTTAAAAGTGGACTAAATAAAATCCAGCCTCAAACCCATCTACAAGTGACCCGCTTGTTTTCTGGAGTTTCTTTTTATGTTCTTTGCACTTCTTTCTGTAATTTTTCCAGTCGTAGAATATTAAAAGAAATCATTTCTCTTACTTAACCTGTGACCTACATATATTCTCTCCAGTTATGCCCTCCAAGTATGTTTAATCATTGGGATTTTTGATAAGGAAACAACACCACCGAGGCAGGCCTCGGTCATCTGAAACGGACACATCTCAAAACTGTCAAAACATTTTCTATCCAGTTGTGACAGTTGAAGACTTTTGAACTACTTTAAAACATAAGTAAAGCTAATCGTACATGGCAGCTGTAAAACATTTGGACTAATAAAAATTACATTCAGAGCAGAGCACTACAACTTCCTTAATTCTTTGTGGCATAAATCCACCAAAGTGCTAGAATCACTCCTCAGTTCCTGCACGTCCATGATGTCAATCTCCCGTTCCACCACGAGGTGCTCTACTGGATTGACATCTGATGACTGTGGAGGCCGTTTGAGTACAGAGAGCTCGCTGTCGTCTTCAAGAACCAGTTGTGACGCTTCTTGTGACCAACAAGGCTTTTCCGAGAACTGCAGCTCACTGGGTATTGTCTCCTTTTCAGACCATTCTCTTTAAACCAAAAACATGGTTGTGTGGGGAAAATCTGTCTGACACCAACATCTGTGGCATCCTTAAATGACCTAAACTATATATAGATATAATAATTGTATGACAGAGTCAAGTTTCATATCACTTGTGCATCTTTGATTTGTGGACTGCTAAAACATTTAAACCACAACTGAGAGACTTAGTGACATAGTAACTGAGAGATTCTGTTTATTCATGGAAAACCTTGGTTTAAAACTCATAAAGATGTTTAACTAAGACAGGGAACCGGCATCCTAATTGTAATCCAGGTTTTATAATCTGCTTTAAAGGATAATTAAGTCCATTTGCACTCTCGTTCTTACTATTCTCACTTTTCACTGCAGTGTTTTTAAGCCACAGAGGTTTGACAGTATTATAAGGTATAGCCTCAAATCAAGTTCTTACACAAGCTCCTACAAAGGGAGCGGGACGTAATTAAGAGCAAAAGTCACCGCTGAAACAAAATTTAAGGAATACCCCTGTTTTTATTTTATCTGTGCTGACCACTAGATGGAGCTGTTGTTTGAAAGACTACATGGCGGCTCTTCTTTGCCTTCATGCTTTCCCTCAGTCCACACCCCTCCAGTGCAGTCTCTTCCCCTGATCTCCTGTTTGAGGCTCTGCAGTGCTGTGGCAGCCAAAATTACATAAACAGCTGCTTCACCGTGAGCTTCACAGGCTGTGCTGCTGCTCCCCTGTGCTCCTACAGAGGCCCCCAATAGACCCCATGTAATAACAATGATCATTTTAAATATACACTACAGTATATATACAGAGCAAATTCAATGTTGTTTACCCGAAATGTTCTGCCTACTGAGGTGCATCTTTAGCAGGATTTCAAAAACATAAAAATAAACCTTTTACCTTGTCATTTATTGTACTAAACAAGATTTGAAGCACTACATTTCTGCTAAACTGTGTGCAGCAGCTACAATCCTTAAAATGAATAAAAAGAGGGGTGATTAGACTTTGAAATGTAGGCTCTCATAAAAGGTCCAGAGACGATCACAGATTCCTGTTGATTTCAGGAATTGTTCCCTCCTTTTTCTTTTATTTGTGGAATAAATGTGGGTAGCAACAGCGCCTTGAATTAAGGCAGCTTACTAAATCAACGAGAGCGATGTGATCATAAATTACAAAAAAAGCAAACAGCTCGTTTGCATCAGAGCAGGTGTGCGTGAGCGTCCATGCATTTGGAGTTTAAAGTGTTATCCATGCGAGATCAGCCCCATGCTAGCCTTTATACTGATATATGTACCTGTTTTCTCTCTCTACTTAATAAGACATGTACCAGCTCTGACAACTACTTCTGTTGGCTAATTATTTAGATTTATAGATTCAGTGCAGGGCTCCAGTTTATTAAAATCCAGCATATGGGCTGATTGGCATCACGGTCACGCCTAATCCCATAAATCTGTAGTAGACATTGTGAAATATAATTCATCATATAGAAATCTGTCCTTCATGATCCATTTTAATCACTGTGCAAATAACCCAATTAAAGCAAATGTCACTGTCACGTTGGCATATATTAAAAATGTTTGTAAGACATGCAGCAGATTGTCTAATGTTGCCATCAGGTAGCGTCACACACGGTGGATTTTTTTTCTTCCCATCCTGAATTTCCACGTCACGCTGTCAGATGCGGCTCGTGGGATGACGGGTTAGCGTATAACATTTGACAGGTTTCTGGCTCATTTTCTCTTTAATGATTGCTACTTTTTCTGTGCTCGTGTGAGTGGTTGGCTCGCATGCTTGATGAGTGAGAACTAGATTACCGATAATGTCATCATCTAGGCTCAAGTTTATTTTCACCTTATGCTCGGTTGCAGGGACCTGAGAAAACACCACACCCTCCGAGATTCCCCACAAGCACACAAATTACTTATTTAAAAGCTGTAATTTGCTGCTTTGTCACTTCTTCTCCTTCTGAACCAACCATTGCACACGTGCAGGTAATAAGGCTGTTCTCCCGGTCTGTGGTAATGAATGAAATCCCAGGCAGCAAAGTGTCATGTCTAAACTCAAAAACCATATCAGCATTCCCCCCCCCCCCCCAAAAAAACCAACTTAGATCTCGTTAAACAAACACAGGAGTGATAGAATCTGAGAGCGCATCGAGGATTTTTATCCTTTATCCAGCTAAAAGCTTCAAGCTGTTTCTCTGTGAGAAAAGCATCTTAATCACTTTGTGTGGGTGATAGTGACGGAATGTTTAACATTAAAATACAACTTGAGCCCGAGCGTTTGTTTGCACGTACGCCTCTACCTACCTACACCGCTGTGGCTTTGTGATAGTGCAGCCTGGGGAGCCTCTATGCAGCATCTTTGGCTCTCTGTGTGAGTAATGGGGCAAGGAAAGAGTCTCTGGCTTCTTAACGGGGCCCAAAGAATAATTATGAGGCGAGCTGAGAGGCTGCTCCCAGGCAGCGGGGAGCTGTGTGAGCTTTATTGGGTCGGGCCTGTTGACTTGGACCTCTGCCTGAACTGATGTGAGCAGTCTCTGAGGTGGCCTGAGGTGCTGCCTCGTGGGGCTTGTTACAGAGGTACACAGGGACAGCTGCGGTGTGTTTTTGGTCTAAACGTGGGTGAGAGCGATGGCAGAGTAACACGATCATTTCCAGACCAATCCGGGGAACTGTGTAGTTGCTTGTGAACATGCCGTAAGGGTGGAGATTTTAATGAGAAAGTGCGGTGATGCTCTTGTCAACAAAAACCAAACAACTCGCGTGGCTAATTAACACCATTAGTATGAGTGAAAAGTCAGCACTCGAGACTTCAGTAGATTATGCAGATGCAGGTCATATTAATGGGGAACACACTACAAGCCTTGAAAATAAACATTCCTCTAGAGACATGTTTAACCTAGTAGCTGTTATTGGGCTGCAGTGCAATTAACTGATGGCACAGTGGCAGCTGCACATGTCCTCTGCTGGTTAATCATGGAGCTAGAGAGCAGCCATTACCAGAACTGTGCAAGGAATGCAGGAGAGACACAGATGCTATAGATCACGAGGTATTGTGCAAATGTCTTGAGCCACTATTTATTTCTTTATATGTTGCTTGGAAAATGGGAAATTGGTATGACCAACTTTATTCTTCAACACAGCCTGAACTCTTTTAGGCTTACTTTCTTCTTAATTCTTTAAGTAGTCTTCAGGAATCGTTCTCCAGGCTTCTTGAATGACATTCAAAGCTCTTCTTTGGATGTTCGCTGTCTTTCGTTCTGTTTTCTCAAGATGATCCCACACCCCTTGAAGTCCCAGCTCTGGGGACGCTGATCCATGACTGATAGTGTTCCATTGTATGTTTTTCTATCCAGGTATGCTTTTACTGCATTGTCTTGCTGAAAAATGAAGCGACTGCCAATCACATGCTTAGCAGATAGTATGTGATGGTGGATCAAAATCTGATGGTACTTTTCCGTGTTCATAACTCCATCCTGAAGTTTGGATTAGTCACTTTACAAGACCTGCTGCCACTGATTTTCAGTGAGGTTCTTGTTATTTTGGCAAAACTCAGCCTTTTCTCTCTGTTTCCAGTCCTTAGGAGTGGCTTCTTGACAGCCACCCTTCCACTGAGAACATTTCTGATGAGGCTTCAGTGAACAGTAGATCAATTGAAGGGCCATGTCTCAGCTCCTGTGTCAGATCTTTGCTGTTTTTCTATTTCTTAAGATCATGACTTTCAAATACTGTTCATCAGCTGCAGATTTTTAGGCCTGTCACGTTTGTCCTCCACTTGTCCAGTTTCCCACTGTACACTACGCTGACATGTGCCAAGATTTCAGCTAATAGCTCTTTGGGAATCACATTGTTGGTAAAAAAAAAAGAGAGAGAGAGAGAGAGAAAGACAGAAAGAAAGAAAGAAATACAATGCTATGCTTGTCGAACTGTGTTATCTTTAGTATTTTTCATAGACTCAACTAATGAAATTTGAACACATGATGTGTTTTAGTGAAAGGATGCTAGTAAGAAAGTGCTGGGAGACCATTTAAAATGGGTTCTTTCCTAAGTTGCCTGTCATGCATATACTAGACAGCACAGGTTCATCCCTTGAGTAAGGAGCCTTTTTTATGTTAGACTGATTCAGAGGTCACTCTGAAAATGGTGATGCAGGACATGGGGGTATCAGACACACTGCACCAACTACACATGCATCCTTCTTGCAGACAATAAGTGGAGCTAAAAAAAGCAGAATAACAGGGACAACTGCTCATACATGGCATCCACAGCTGTTCGTGCCCACAAGCCGATAAAGTCATGGCCTGCAACTTACAATTACACAAATGTCGTAAGCTATTATACTGCATTAGATTTAACCAGTCTGTAATTTACTAGTCTGTATTCCATGACCAGTAATTGTATTGGCCTTATACTGGCTCACATAGCTGGATCAGGTCTGTGTTACAATGTGTCAATCTTCTCAATTTAATTCCCACATTAAATATGTAACTGAATGGCAGCTGCAATTCAATAAATAAGGCAAATAGCATGGTGTTACCCTGACACCCCAGTACAACTTTCATGTTATAGTGAGTGTAGCTTACTTGACTCATCAACAAGATCAATTTACTGAATGGATGAGGCTAAGGAGATTCATCCAGCTGCTAACTGTCTTCTCCCCAAAGCATCCCCTGCTACCTTTTCATAAGCTCCCCTACTGGCCCACCCCAGGAATACCTATGAAAACGCTTTGGTTCACAGCAGCTTCCTTATTATTGTAACAGCTCTTAGTTGCTGGATAGTTTTTAAACTAGAAGTATGCTTTCATACTGAGGAAATTTTAATTCCTCCATTTACAGACAGCAGGTTAAAGACTTCGATTAAGGATCTGATGTAGGTGCTCATTATCTGAAGTTTTAAATCGCTGAGAAGAGGCTACTGTCATTTTAAGGATTTTAAGGCTTTACTCAACAGGATATATGCTTTCTTTAATGCTTGCAGAAGCAATAAGAAGTAAAAATTCAATCAATGCAATCTGAAAGGACTGAATCAACCATTAATTTTATCTCAACCTAATCATGACGCCCTGGGGTTTTGTGAAGCACGGCTGGATAAAAGACGAGCTCAAAGGCAGTTGCCCTCTGCTCCAGCTGGTCTACTGTGGAGGAGGAAAAAGGTTTTTGTCGCAGGTTGTGGCTCTGTGGGGGCCCCGCAGATCAGAGAGCAGGAGCCTCCAAGCCTACCCTACCTCTGCGGCTACAGGAACAAAGCCTTTGCTGCAGGCAGGGGGAGTCTTTCGTCGTCCTTGTTTACATTTCTTGGAACCAGCGATGAGGTGTCCTCGTGCCTTTGAAGGAGCTCCGAAAATCCAGGACTCGTGCACCAGCCTCACCATCCCCAACTGCACATCTTCCCAGTCCGTCATTTGCAGTGAGAACCATGACAATTCATGATTTGTTTTGAAATGCATGCCTAAGTATTATGACCACATGATAGTCTGTTGGTCTGTCCCACATATTGAGACAATGTCCCACATTTTGACTGGCTCTGCAGGATGTGCGCTTTTCTAAAGTCAACCTCATGTGAAGAAAACAGGGAAGGCTTTTTGCTCTATTCAAGTGGAGGTTATCCTTTCTAATGCTATAGCCAACAAGGAAAGAAGTCACCAGGAAGTTACAGGCTTTGCAGATTTTGGTGAACATGATGGAAACTACCGCAAAGAAAACAAAGTCGCACTTTATCCTGAGAAATGCAGGTTTTCGTCTCCTTGCATAGAATTATTCACACGAATGAAAATATAGCGTGAATTTGAAGGGATGATAAAATTGCTATATTACTCAAAAAACGTACGATGACCTATGGATGCATCTCTGCTGAACTCCAAACAGACAGCTGAAATAACAGTGACATAAAAGAGAATACAGGAGCGTATGAAGACGATCACATGAGACCATAAGAACAAACTTCAGCTTCCCCTCATCCTTATTGTATTTACTTAGCTATAGTGCAGGAAAAGTTGCTTTCAAAGATCATTCATTTGACCTTAACGTGCTAAATGTAAATCTGGTAACCTGCACAGTTTATTATATTTTATTTTTAAGTTGGATATGAAAATATCTTATACTTAAAAATACTTATACTTCTCATACTACCTCCCAGCATTGCTAACATGTCTAAGAGAACATAGTAACCGCCCACAGTTATAGTGCATTATAAATCAAACCTTCAATATGTGATTCGAATGCAGTATTACGATTTTTATGCACTTTCCTCATTTTCAGAGGTTCAAAATTAATGGGACAGCTGACTCACATCCAGTTTTAATTTCAGGTGAGGCCTGCTCGCTTTGTTATCAAACGTAGCGTGTTGAATTTGTATTTTATATCTTTTCCACTGTCATTTTAAAGTAGTTTTGAATATGAGACGTTAGTGCAAGTGAGGGAGGTGATTATAAAGCTCAGAGAGACAACAAAAGCTTTAGAAGTGGCCAAAACAACAACCTGCTAAATAATGAATGCACTGACCAGCTCAGCAACACCAAACAGTTAGAAAGACCACAGAAGACAACTGAAGTTCACGATGACACAATTATTTCCACAGTTCACAACGTCTGACCAAGTCAAGAACACTCTCAAGGCGGCAGCTGTATCACTGTCAAAGTCAGCAATTAAGTCTTGGGTAGACGTCATAATGAAGACAGTTCTGCAAATAAAAAATTCCACTTAATAGACTCAAAAGATTCATTATTATTCATTATCCACCGTTGATAAGCATTTTTTTTGTGTGTGTGTGTCTACATTTTGTTAGATTTTTTTGCTTTACAAAGTTAGGAAATTAATGCTGAGCTCAAACCTGCATGTTGCAAATAAATGACTGATTCCTCTCTGGTATCAGATTGTGGTGGCTCCGTTACCCAAAGCCATCATATCTGTGCTGGTATTGTGAACAAAAGCAAAAAAACCCAAACAAAACAAAACAAAACCAAATGTTGGATCAGCGCATCCCTCTTAGTAACAGTAGGCATGTTCTCAACATGGTTTTCATTTCTTTTGGCAAATTTTACACTGTTGGCAGTTTGTTTACTTCACTTTCTACTCTGCCAGTATTTCTGTGTGACTGTTGGGTGAACTCAACTCCAGCTTACCTGTCTCCCAGAATGAAAATCCCGAATCTTGGATGTACTTTTAATTAAATGCATCTCATTACAGTGCTTCCTGGCAGGCCTGTATTTAGCCATCTATAGCTCTGCTTATCACACGTGTCATACTCCCTCATCTTCCAGTCCTGGCAGCCGATCCGTCTTTCCCCTTACCCTCAGCCCGCTCCCTCCACATCTATGTGTCCACTTTTCTTTGTCTCAGTGTCTCCCCAGCTTTTCCTCTTTTGTCTACAATTCAAACCTCTAATCACATTATGGCTCGAGCCAATGCTGGAGTGAATCTAAAACAAGCCACAACATACCATCAGTGCTCGCCTAGCCCAGCTACACTACTCTTTTGTGTTATGCCCAGACAAAATCAATTTCTTCTCCTTGTCCAACTCTTAAGTCAGCCATCCAGCAATATCCTCTTGACACTTCCTTTCCAAAAGCACCATTGTAGAATTTATAGAGGCGGATAGGTGCTATAAAAAAAAAAACACCAGCGGTTTAACAAAATAAAGAGCAAGACAGACAATCTGAAACCTACAAAAAAAAGAAAGAAAGTTTAGTAGAGGTTATTTTTTTGTACATCTGCCTTCAGCTTGGTGCTGCAGCCTCGTTAGTGCGTATAAAGATTGCACTGCACATGTAGAAGGAAGCATGTTTTCTATTTATGTCCTCTTTATTTCTCCAGATCAAAGCAGCCCTCTCCTCCCCTGTCGAGTTCCAATCACTCAGCAACAACTTGGCCTCACCTGCCTACCCGTGCCCCGTCTTTGGCATTATACTCTGGATCCTACTTCCTGGCCAGAGGCCAGAAGATTAAAAAAGAAAAAAGAAAAATTGAGTGATTTTCTTCGCTTTTGTTTTTTCTAACGCTCTCTTCTTTTCTCCTTGCTCTCTCACTCTCACCAAAGCTGGCTCTAATCAGATTTAGCAAAGGCTTGAGGATTGGAGTTTTTGTGTTTGTCTGCAATGTCATCAGCACAGATGTGGAGCGGTAAGACTATTACAGTATTGGAAAGAGTGATAATTGTATTTAGGGAGCAGTATTCGATGGGGAGTCATAGTTTTGCGTGTGATTTGCGTTTCACTTCATTTATTGCACATTGGCAGTGCTCCATTAACTAAGCTGATGATTATTATGTTAGCAAGGATATAACTGCACATTTCTATTTTCCACATACTAACTTTGCGCTGCATAATGAGGTACTATTAATTTTTAATAGCTTAAGGAGTTTGCCTGAAGACGATGCTAAATTTATCCCTTCTGATAATGTACTGTTGTGCTGAGGCTAACAACCCTCCCTCCAGCACCACAGGACTGACTGTTGCCCAACAGTTGAGTGATTTATGAAAAAGATTTTGTTACCATTCCCCTCCAACTCCAGTAAAAGGGTATTCAGCTCTGCATACCAAAATATCAATCTTTGATTACACAGATGACTGATGATGGCATTTTTATTTATTTATTTTTTGCCTGCAGAGGACTTGCTGTTGGAGTTGCATTGACTCAAATATAGATCGGCTCCCTGAGTCTGGTCTTGGAAATATCTGGTCATGTTTCTGTCTCTGTCTTCACTTTTTGTTTTGTGGTGTGTCAGCTGTTCATCTGCGGGGTGGTTGTCTTACACAGCATCTTGGAGCTCGTCACTCTGACAGGGTGTCAGCGGGGTTTGTTTCCCACAATTGTCAGGAAATATCCAAGTTGGGGGGATATATTAAGTGAAAAGCCGTTTCCGAAATATATTTTAACTCGAAGTATCGTAAAACCTTGTTGTGAATGACACTCCAACCTTGATGTGCCCTAACTCTTTTTATTTTTTGGGAAACATAATGCGATCCATCACCGCTGAGGACACTGTTATGTCTTAATACCTTTTATCCTACTTATGCAGGTAATATCAGTTATTGTGAGAAGGCTGTAAGAAGCTTAGCTCCTTGAAAGATGTGATCTGTAATAGGCTGGATGCTGTGCTGTGTGGCAGCATCCCACCACTTTTTTATTTCATACATTGAACCATCAGTGCTGTGATTAGGTAATTTTGTATCATTTTGTATCATAGCAGGTCCTGTTGAAAAGCGGGCGCCTTATCAGATATGTGTCGCCCGGAGTGTTTTTAACAGGGCTGTGCTGGTGAGGGACACTGAGACAGGAAACACAGCTCAGTGCGCCTGGCCTCTGTTTTCCTGCTGAAAACAGCTATCCATCTGTGTAATAGGCCTTGTCAAAAGTTTACCGAGAATCAGCAATTCACTTTGAGACCATCCTGCATTTGCCATGGAAGGCGACTCTGATAAGCTGTAAAAGCCCATTGAAGCAGTGAGCAGGCTTTGATGCCGTGTGATATCTTGGCAGTTGCTGTCCTCTTCTCATTCACCTTCCATTGTAAAGCCTTTAAATCCTTCACTGTGCACCGTTTGTGTGGTATCAGTGCACATTCTTCTTTGTAAGCGCCTTATTTGATATTTACAAGTCAGAGATGCAGTAATAGCTTAATTATTAGCTAGCCTCTGCTCACAGTCGAAATAAGTTGCTACCTCATTGAGCAGCTTCACGTATCCAGTTTCAGTCATTATTTTGCCCCCCATAAGAGTATTATTATCCACCTTTTTGAATTCAGATATTGATCTTGTTCACAGCTGAGTTGCCAAGATATTCACATATTTTCAGCTTTCTCTTGCATTTATACTAGCACCAACATAATCCACTGTTTTATTAAGAGTAACACTTAAAATCAATTTTGGAGTAGATTCGATTTCCTCCTGTAGATCCAGACCTTTTGTATATAAAACAAACACTCCTTTATACACTTGAACATCACCTTAGCTAACGTATTAGTTAGATAGTAGATAGACTACTGAGTCCTACTGTACAGTCAAGAGGGCGTCCTGGGCTTTATAGCTTTCATCAGCTTTCTTTTCTTTTCATGGTCAATGCAATGTCCACAAGGAAGCTAAAAATCTAATTATTTCTTTAATATGACATTCTTAAATTAATCTTATTAGGATTTCACAGTTTTAACCAACCAATGAAACAAAAGTTTCATTCAGTGTCCTTCGTAGTGGATGGCAGGACTTACTAACTCCCTTTTTCAACCAGTGGCTCCACTTCAGAAAGCAGAGGGCCGAGTGAGGCAAAAAGGATTTTACTCCAAATTGTAGAAGGGGAGTCAGACTTTATCTGTCAGGGGATGAGGTGGAGGAAGGACAGACGTGAGAGCTCAGAGGAGGACACACCAGCTTTCGACTGTCCATTATGGGTAAAAAAAAAAGGTGTAACCTAGGGTTAGGCATTACAATGTGCAGAGGGAGAAATAAGGGCCTTTTCAAATAATTGCAATTTGGTTGAAAGAGTTTTTGACATGAAACACGAAAGCAGGCAACATTAAAACATTAATTAGGCAACCGTGTTTTTGAAAATGTCAAAGCATACGGACCACAGGGAGGTGCTCGTCTCTGAAGACGTGCTTAAAACTGAAACATTTTTCAGTACATTTGTGTACACGGCATGACTCGGATACACGAGGATCCAGATGTACTGGGTGCTTAATTCAATAAGCTGAGAGAGATACTTCAATACTAGGCAGTCTATCAAAGAAACAAATGATCTTGATCTTGTCTCTGGTAAGGGGAGAAGGATAATGCCCTCTGGAATATGCAGAATTGTCCAAGGTGGTGTCAGACTTATTGCTATCAGGGGATTATGTGGAGGGCGGCCAGACATTAGAGGAGCAGGAAGGTGAAAGCTCAGAGGAGGCTAGACCAGCTTTTGATGAGCTGGGACAAAATGACAGCACCCACCGTCCATTATGGATAAGAAGAAATGTGTAATGTAGCACTCTGAAGGTTTTTCATTACATCGTGTAAGGTAGGCCTCTTTAGTACACAGCAGAAAGTTTGATAACTATTTACTCAGTTGATTTATTTAGTTAATATTTGCTAAAAGTGCATTAAGCTGGATCTCTTCTTTCTTCTTTTATTCACTTTCAACCCTACTGAAACAAGGCTAAAAGGGTTTTTAACATGAAACACAAAACAGGACCTTGCTGATCACAAACACCAAGACTGGTTACATTAAATTTCAACCAGGTTGAAGTCTGGACTGATTGTTGCAGCAGGCTATTGCAGCACCTTGATTATTTTAGTTTTTCAGGCTTTCTGTTGCAGATTAACTGCTTGAGATCATGGTGCTGTTGCATGACACACTTTCGGCCACGCTTTAGCTGTAGGACAGATGGCCTCTTGAGTCGCTGTGTGAGATCCATGTGTTGATATGCTGTGTTTGGTTTTCTCCTAATTGGTACTGTACATTATGGGCAAGTATGTAAACTTTGGTCTTGTCTGTCCAAAGGACATTGTTCCAGACGTCTCGTGGTTTGGTCAAATGCTGCTTTGCAAGGCTAGGCTGTGCTGACATGTTTATTTTAGAGAGATAAGACTTTCTCCTGCTAACCCTTCTAAACAAGCCATACAACAAGCCAGTCTTTTTCTAATTTTACTGTTATGAATTTTAACATTTAATCGTAACATTAGCATGCTAACTGAGAGCTGTAGAGTCTGAGATGTACCTCTTGGGTTTCTAGTAGTTTCTCTGACCATTGCACGCTCTGACCTTGGGGTGAATTTGCCAGAATGTCCACTATTGGCAATTGTGGCTTTTTTTAAACACACACCTGAACGCACCAGACTAGCATCTGACAAAATTTCTGCTTTTATAGAGGTGCTCACACACTGATGAGCACTAAATCAAGTATATTTGATTAGAGCACCTGGCTGCTACCTGCCCTCCTAATAATCCTGTGGGAGCAGTAATGGTGTACTTGGTACTTCTGAAAAGGACATATTTTCCTTCATGATGCTGCTGCTGCAGCGGCCGCCTTTGAATTCTTGAAAATTGTCTCACACACGTCTATTTATAAAACGTCAAAATGTATTAAGCTGTCATAAATTCAGCTCAGATTGGTCAAAAATTTGTTTTTCATGCCTCCTTAAGGGTGTGTTGTGTTTGGAACAAGCTGAACTCTGATCTTTACAAGTTCACTGCTAGTTCATATGAAGCAATAAATAATTTAGCTAACGTGGACTAATATCAGCTGTGCTGCTACTAATCTTTCAGACTGTTTTACCAGCAGAGAAGAAGTTTATGTCTGACATCTTGGACAGTCTTCAGTTTGTAAGCCAATGGAAACTGGAAAATGCAAGTTTAATGGTTTGATTAGAGATGATTGTTCTTGGTAATTGGAGCTTGTGCCTGGAAATGCTCGAGAAGCAAACAGCCCCGTGCGTGAAAGCAAATATATATATATATATGTATATGTATATATATATATATATATATATATATGTGTATATATATATGTATCACCAACCATTCCCATGTTATTGCCGTGTATCCATATAAATGGCCCACCCTGTATATGAATAACCTTAGTGAACATAACTCCATGGAAACTGAAGCGCAATGAAACTAATCTCATCAAAAAGTGTTCTTGTTCTTCAACTGTACATGAATTACACTATGACCTGTTACACATTACAATAACATTATGTACATTATGTAAATTAGCTTACATGCTTAATTAGCGCGGCTATTATAAGGTCACTCTACCTGCTAGCGACAAGACCAATAGCCTAGCATGAACACGTTGGGGCTATGATGTTAATTTAAACTCATTACTTTGAAATATCTCAGACTGGACACCTCAGTTTGCACGTTAAACGTTAAAGTTCATGACTGTACAATTAGAAAGACACTGAACAAGAATGGCTTGTTTGGAAGGTTGTCAGGAGAAAGTCTCTTTTCTGTCATAAGATGCACAACATAGCTTAAGTTTACAAAGTTGCGTTTGGTGAAATCACAAGATGTCTCATGCCAACACCCCATACCAACTTTCAAGGACAGAGGTGAATTCGTTTTGTTTTGCAGCCACAGGATCTGGACACCTTGCAGTCATTAAGATGACCATAAACTCATCGATATACAAAAATATCCTAGAGTCAAATGTGAGGCCATCGCTCTGATAATTAAATCTTGGCCCAAACTGGATCAAGCAACAGATCAATGATCCAAAACACAGCAGCAAATCTACAACAGAATGGCTGAAAAATTAAAGAGTCCAGGTGCTGCAAATGCCCAATCAAAGTCCAGATGTCAGCAACAGGGGAAGCTTTATGTTAACA
Source organism: Perissodus microlepis (assembly GCF_051167445.1). Lineage (NCBI taxonomy): Eukaryota > Metazoa > Chordata > Actinopteri > Cichliformes > Cichlidae > Perissodus > Perissodus microlepis. Next base: position 24,456,047 of record NC_140466.1, on the reverse strand, counting down.
TATTATCAAAATGCACATATGAATATGAAATGTGACCTTTATAGAGACAGCTGGCACCATACTTGATAGAAAATGTGAAATGGCTAATGCAGCCTTGTTAGGCTAAAATAACTATACCTAGTTATTGTCAATTTTAGTTAGTCAAAATATAAAACTATTAAAAATACAATCAAATTCTAATTCTATTCAAATTCATTATTTTATTATCATAATTTCTTTGTGTTGTTATTAAATTTCAGTAAGTAAGTAAAAATTATATAAAATTTAATGTCTCTTTTACATCCCCAACATAACTAATGTATATTAACAAAAGAGTGCGCACTCAGAAAGTTAATTGTTAAGGTCATAACATGAGCGGTTGTGTGGTGAATGTACATTCACAGTAAAATGCATTAAAAAAAAACAAACTGTAATTGACTCTATTGATTTTTCTAAACTTGACAAAGTAAGAAAAACCACTTGTGTGTATGTTGTATTCAAGCTAAGTTTAAAACGTCTTCTTTTACTTCACACTTTCCAGCTTTTCAGCACAGATAAGCAAACAGAGCTAATACACTGTGGCTTTCAGTTGGATCTATTGTTGAGGAATACAGGCCTGAGTTAATAGGTGCATTGGATCTCCTGCTGTGCACTTTGAACTGTCAACTAGAGAGTGCAGGTCAGAGCACGGTGAAATTAAGGCACTACATGTGTGATAGGGGCTTAATGGTCTGATGATAAATGGTCCTTCAGCTGCAGTACGGATCTTGGTGGCATATTTTACAGTTAATAAAGAGGTTTGACCTTAAACCCTCTGCAAAGTCTCTGTGCTGATTGGATATGCCACACTTTGACACAATAAATTACAATATATGAACTGACTCAATAGTTTTTCTTTCAAAAGAGCTTTGCAACCTAAGATATTTCTCCACAAAAAAGGGCCAGATATAAAAGCAATTATTATGTTTTCATCAACATGAGCACCCAAATGGAAGATACAAGGGACTAACAGGAAGATGAATACAACAAAGGGAACACATTTTGCGGATCCAGAATAAAACACAAAAGCTCTTGAAGGTGTTCCAAACATTTAAAGGAAGTAAAAAGAAGACGTGGAGAAAAGGCAAGCTGAAGACTGAGGGTTGGAGAGGATTAAAGAACTCACTAGAGGTGACACAAGAGTAGCCCACAGTCAAAAAAGGAGACGGATAATTAAATACAGAAGACACAGCGAAAATGAAAAAGAACAACACCAAAAAAAAGAGTGGGAGATATTTGACATAGTGTGAGATACTAACATGGTGCTCACATATTAATGTCCTTTAAAGACCACAGTGTTGGGGAGTAACAGAATACATGTGCCGGCGTTACATAATTAAAATACCAAATATGAGTAGACGATCTACATCCCTACCCTCTCCTATGGCCACGAGCTGTGGGTAGTGACCGAAAGAACGAGATCGCGGATACAAGCGGCGGAAATGAGCTTCCTCCGAAGGGCGGCTGGCTTCTCCCTTAGAGATAGGGTGAGAAGTTCGGCCATCCGGGAGGGGCTCAGAGTAGAGCCGCTGCTGCTCCACATCGAAAGGAGCCAGCTGAGGTGGTTCGGGCATCTGACAAGGATGCCCCCTGGGCGCCTCCTGGGTGAGGTGTTCCGGGCATGTCCCACCGGGAGGAGGCCCCGGGGCAGACCCAGGACACGCTGGAGAGATTATATCTCTCGGCTGGCCTGGGAACGCCTTGGTGTTCCCCCGGATAAGCTGGAGGAGGTGGCTGGGGAGAGGGAGGTCTGGGCCTCTCTGCTTAGGCTGCTGCCCCCGCGACCCGGCCTCGGATAAAACAGATGAAGATGGATGGATGAATGGATGAGTAACTGTATTCTGTTACAGTTACCATTTAAAAAGGTGATAATTAGAATACAGTTACTTTGTTGAAATAAATTACACAGCGGTCTTTTCCTTTTTCACATGTTAGGCTATCCTCTCTATCCCCTCTCTAATTTTTGCAATTCCACGCATTGCCAGAAACCCAATTTGTTATTTTTGTCCTATGACAGAACTGAAATAAAGAACATTTCATGTCCTGTTAACAGGGTATTAAAAAAATCAGACTAGATTAGATTTCAATGAACCTATTTTATTTTTTTTCTTCCTCTTGAATATCATGTTAAGAAAAGGTACACAGAAGCTGAAAGTTAAGAGTTTCACAACCACTTGAACCATAACCTTTAATATGCTCAAAAATACCTGTGAAAGCGTCACAATATGACGCTTTCTCGTGGTCAACATGCATTCACACGCAATGTTTAATGAACCCCAAGGGTCATTTCTGAGGTTCCTGCTTGAAAATGACATGCCCAAAATGAATAGAGTATTTTCTGCGATTATAAACTCTGTGTAAACAATTTTGGTATCAAAGTAAAGCTATTTCATCAGAGGTGTAAATATTACAGCAGATGTTATTGTGTCAAAGTAACTGAGGATGGAACACAGAGAAATAAGAATATTTTTTCCTCAACTACCTTGAAAATATGCTGCGGGAGACAATAAACTCCAGAAAATTATTAATTAACATATGGACATTATTTGTGCACCAGAGCAAAGTTACAGCTGTTTTAGTGAAGACAGAGCATTTGGCACATGTTGGCAGAATCTGTGAGAGGTGACATTTCTTAGGTGTTGAACAGCAGAACTGATTTAACTTTATTTAAATGCATAAAAATAGTTGTTTTTTTAATATATTTTTTAAGGATTACCCACGCACATGCACAATTGGTCTTGTTTTTGCACAGTGAAATCAGTCTCTGCAACTTCTCTCTGCGGAGCAATACCTTCAGCTTCTATTGGTGTATTTACATGATTGACCCCACCTTTTAATTATTTGCACGGTAACGCCGTTGGGATTTAAGAGGTTAAAAAAATCTCACAAAGAATTCACCATACCGTAATAAAACTCATATGGTAAAACATTCATGCATCACATGCTTTTATTCAAAGCTGATAGATGCAAAAAGTGGCCTTTGAATTTGAAATGTGCACAACAGTAACAAATACTTAAGAGCTGCATATACATATATGTTTTGTACCTGTATCACGACAACAGAACGACATCAGTGCGGGTAATTTCACAGTATGGAGTACGGAGTTTGGTCAATCCTGTTATATGAATGGTGTGATGGAGAAATAGGTTGTATATAAGAGACCAAAATTGCTGCCTGTTCAAACAGTGTAGCAGTGTGGAAGTGCCTTAAGCTCACATTCTCTTAAGTGCCCAGCAAGCAGGTCACTCAACACCTTTCCTGATTTGATTGTGGCTTAATTACTAGCTTCAAGTTGTATTTAATAGAACATGAAGTTGATTTTGTAAATGTGCTTTCCATTATAGTCACAAAGAAGGGAAAATCAGGGAATGCCCATTAGCTAACGATGTGTGATTGACAAGTTTCATTACCCAGTGAGCCTGCATCAGTCTTAATTGGTAAAATTGACTTTATGACTTCTGCCTCAGCTTCATCATTTAGGAGTTACCTCTCGAATGCATGTTATTGCTGATCCCTCAAGATTTGACGGATTGAAAATCCTTGGAGGCATTTAAAGGAAACAATGACAACACAGGAGGCAAATATTAGGTAGTCAGAAGCTTTTGCACAAAGACAGATGTCAGACGTTTGCAAGAAACTCTGAAAGCCTTTATTGAAGGCAATCAAGGTCAAAAGATGCTATTATTATGCTTGGTTGTAAATGAGTTTATTTGCGCGTGTGCAGGCCAATTTGCATGGGCATTTCATCCAGGCTTACATCCAGCCATTTGAAGTTCAGAAAAAAAAGCCGAAAGGGCCACATTATACATTTATAGTGTGCAAATAAATTACATCATACAATACTGGCTGCACTCTGAAGTTATAGGCTCTCACAACAAAAGCAGTTTAACACTTGGCCAATATGAATAGCAGTGAAGCATAAAGACAGGAATATGTTTAGGGATACATTTTATGTGTCCCAGAGTTGGCACGCTGAGATGCCTTTTAAAAACTGGAGTCTGTCCAGTTGTCAGTGACAATGACGCTGATTTATATGAGCAGAGGGGAGAGAAGCAGGACACGGGATATGTTTCTCTCGAAAGCTTTCCATTTGGTAAATGATGCTCAAGGGTTCGCTTTTCTCTGTTGACATGAGCCCAAAGCACAGTGGCATCTGCGGTAATGCGGAGTGGATAATACAACGCATAACATATAATTGTGCAATTCTTCTAAATCAGCCAATATAATAATTATTTCTAAAATTTAATCATTATTAAGATATAAAAGCAGGGATTGATGAGGAGGCTGTCACTAGATTTAAGAGACTTGAGGGATACAGTATTCTTCTCCTCAGCTCAGCACCTCTGTTTAATGCTGTATCAACTTTGGTTAAATGTAGTGTTGCAGGAGTTTAGTTTTAGAAAAATGGCTTTGCATTAACATTTAAATGTTATTTACTCCTTATTCAGATGTCTCAGGAAAAGTGTATTTTGTCCTTTTTTCTTAATTGTGTTTTATGATTTTCATTTGCTGCAGAGGCAAATTCTCCAGTAACAAGAAGCCAGCCTCCATTGTTTTGTTTCAAATGTAACCTTTTTTTTTAAAAAAAAAAAAGACTGTTCCCAAAGCGCAAAAAGACAAACTTTGCAAAGTCTAATTGCATTTTAAACCATGTTAGAGTTTGGTGCGATTCACTTAATGTATGCTGCTATAGTAATCATTTCTAATAGGGGCAAAGGGGAAAGTGAAAAGATTAACCATAAATTGTTAACACTTGCTTAGAGCAAAGTCAATATTTCAGTTGTGTTTTTTTCCATATACTATATGTAATTTTTTGTTTGTTTTAGCTCAAAGCCATGGTGTCTTTTGAGAATAGTTTCTCCTCCCACAGCAAGGATAGTTAGATCATTTTCCCGAGGTCGCACATGAGAAATTGTGATTGTTGTCAAGGGCAACACCAATAAGGTGAATTCAGTTCTACTCTATACTGATTCTAATTCTTTAAGCATAGTGGTGTGGCCCCTTTGGAGAATTAATTGGCCACCCTTGTGTTGGTTGGTGTCCTTGCACACAATGATCACCTAATGTGTCTTCACCCAAACAGTGCTCCAGCTCAAAGCCACATTTGTCATTTTACTCTACATCCTGAAAGCATTCACAGCGCTTCACTTGTTCCACATTTTGTCATGTTACAGCGTTATTCCAAAATGGATTCAATTACATTTTCACCTTACAGTTCTACACACAAAACTCCATAATGACAAAGAGAAAAAAGTCTTGAAGTTCTTGCAAATTTATTAAACAGAAGAGCACTCAGAGAGCACAACTTATTGAGAAAAAAAAATCAAAAGTGTGTGGTGTACAGCTCTCATTATGCCCTTTTATATGATATGTTACTGAATGTGGTTGAAGTAAATGTGGTTTGTGGTGTAAAACTGTGTAAACTGCTGATGTTTCCCCCTGGTTTTATCTTTACTGACATCTTAGCAAAAAATAATTTCTGATTTAGAAAAGAAATCAACAAAAATGAACTGCCTATTAAAAGAACCCACCACTTTATCAGCCTTTTTTAAATGTCTGCATGCATTTAGAGTATAACAAGCAGCTGAGTGACATTAAAATGCTCACAGCTGTTTCCCAATGCCTGGTTAATGCTATTTTTCTCCTTGCTGCCAAACATCTGTAAATCATGCAGACTCCAGCAGCATCTAATAACCCTGAAATTTTGCTTGTGGAAATTAATAAAGTAATAGAGGCAAGGGCAAAATGCCATGAAAAATGCCCATGTGATGCTGACAAAAAACAACACTCTTGTTCACATCATATAAGAAGGTAATCTTGCAGAGGATAGACAGTCTTGTACCTCTGCTGAAACTGGCTGCTGTGATGGAATGGTACCTCATTAGAAAAGCTCCAACTATTACCAAAGACGCCCAAATGCTTGGCCTTCACCTACGTTACCCCAGCAAATAAGGCAGCAAAGCCAGCTGCAGCTTCTACTGCTGAAAAGTGGAAAACTGACCGGCTTAGTGTTGAAGGCGTGAATAAGATGACTCCTCTTATGTGAAGCACGCAAGAGTCACCCACCTATGGCTAACCTTGGTCAGCTAAAAGCAAACCAGTGATAAAGTATGCTGTTGGTAATAACACTAAATCTACAGACTTTACAGTTTTTTGTCTGGCATCTTTAGCTAAAAGTGTATTAAGAGCAATAAATGTTAATTAGCTAACATTTATGTAGTCTTGCGTAGCCAGACTTGTCTCCACACTTGTTTTAATGCAGTGGCAGTGCTGGGAAATCTCAGTGTTAAGCCTCCAGTATGGTTCTGTGTTTGAGTGTATAATTTTATCTCATCTAAAACATCAGAGGGATGATTAAAGCAGAGAAAATGTAACTGTATTTGTCCCCAGAACTACTTTTCTAAGCATGTTGTATCCATTACATTCTAATATAATCTAGGCTGATTTCGCATTAAACAATAAGTCAATTGAAAAAAGATTTCCTGCAGTGCTTTTACATATTATAAACATACAAGTAGTAATCAAAACTGGTCTTTATCGTTTAACCCTTTAATCAGTTTGGTTTGCAGGTAAGATCAAAATAAATCCCTCAAATTGTTTTTCATACTGCAGTATTACTACCCTGTGAGTCCAGTATCCTTTGGGACCTTTTCAGGAATTTCCCACCCAGGTTGACCAGTCCTGATGACTGCTCCCCACAGCTCAGAGCATTTCAAACTCGCTCCACGGCTTCCTCTTGTTGTCCAGTGATGTCTCCCTGCCTTCACCTTCTCTAAATTCGCCTTTTCTAAAGGTTTTTTTTTTTCTTACATGTCAAGCAGTGAGCCTCCTTCAGGCTGCCATGTTGCAGTGACTGCAGCTGTTCACAGAATTGCTTTCTAAAGCTCCGGGAAACAGAACAGAGAGGCTGCATTGAAGATTTTCTTGCTGTTTCTGAGTGTGCTGTTGTCACTTTACGTCTCTCTTCTTTCCTTCCTCACACGTCCAGACAAATATCGAAGATGGACTCGGATGCTGTCGGACGTGACTAAGGCTTTGTCACGACACCTTTCTACCTACAAATTGTATGCTGTTGCAGCTTTTGTCTGCCAATATTATAGACTCTATACCATAGTTAGTATTACAGAAGACACAAGGAAATGTATTTAAACACACATAGATAATTATGATACAACTGAAAAAATAACGAAGCACAGCTGAGAAATATTTTACATTTTTATATTTTTGTATTTGATCGTATAGCCTAGAAACTCATTAAAGCTCACAAGTTAATGTATTGATTAGCTTGATCAATTCTTTTCTGTTTTGAATTTTAAAATCTGTGAATAACTGATAACCATGATTTTCATTTTAATCTTTATTAAATGGATGAAAGTCTAGATTTAAGAAAAGCTGTTTGATGGAAAAAACAAAACAATTTAGGTCAGTGTTTAGGTTAATTTAGCTGTGTAGTGGCCAATATCAAAAAGCTCTCAAGAATACATATATACATACACATGTTCCCCTCTTACAGTGGCAACAACAATGCTGCACACAGATTCTATTAACCTACTCACACATATGCAGTTTTATTTCCTTTAGTCTGCTGATGTAAATTGGGTCAGGTAGCCTTAACTAAAGCTCACATGGCATGCAGCTCAGGGCTGAGTCACCACTGACATGCTTTGTGCAGAGGAGACTTTCTAGGCATAGGCAAATCCAGATATGTGCAGTTTTACAATTGCTATCCGATTTAGAGCCCTGCTTTTTAAGTCTAATGCTTCCAAATGGCTGTCCAACTGAGATGAACTGCTCCTTCTAGATGAGATAAAGCACAGTGAGTGTTCCCCAGTAAGATGGATGGTCACATTTGCATGCTGGGCTGTCACTTCCACCACTGCAAGACCTCTGTCTTCCTTAATTTCTTTTTAGTCTTTTCTCCATCCTTTGCCTTTTTCTGAAAGGAAGCTGTACATAAATTACTAGTAGTTAGAGAAATGCCGTGATGTCTAATGTATTATTCACAGTATATTGACAGTGGTTCTTTAATTTTTTTTTCACTTTTCACTAAATGGCAAGTGGAGTGGTAAGAGGATAAGTAGCCAATTCAAATAAAACAATGGATTGTGGTTAATGAGCAGGTCATGGTATTAGGTTTTCCAGGCAGTTAAGCCAGAGGTTTGTTCAGACAGAAATTGAATATGTTGTATCATGTTCAGGGTTGCAGTAATTACTAGAAATGAGAATCGAGATTATCAGCATACAAACAGAACTAGTATTAATGACCAACATTATTAGTGACACATGAATTTCGGAGGATTTTACTGGACAGCTACAATTATGAGCATTGTGTGATTTGCCAGGGTGGATGGGATGCATTTCAGAAAACTGACTTTCATTTTCAGGTCTTGCAGTCGATGCCATAAAACAGTGCCAGCGACACTGGATCCTAATTAGTTTCAACTTTTCCTTAAGCCAATGAGCACTGCTGTTTCAGAGTAAAAACTACAATGAACTAAATAAAAGAGAAATGAAACAGATTGACAGCGTCAGGAGACACACCACTTGCATAATTGTTGACATCAGAATTTCCTACAAAGGTATGTTGTACAGCTCCTTCTTTCAAATTGTTCAATTGCAGCCATGCACCAGCACTGCTATTTGCCATCTACTGGAGATATGAGTTGCGCCTCTGAAGAAGTGACTACCCTCTCCCAACACGGCCGTACGACATCATTCACAAATTAGAACCTACAGTCCATGAAGTTGTAAAGCATGCTACAAAGCTGAGTCATTTTCACATATTTATCAACTCAAGCTTAAAAGTTTGCTGCTGATCTCGGTAAATATAACAGAGTTGCCTTCTTTCCCAGTGTGGAGATTTGTAAATACGGGTAAAAAAAGGGCACCACACTGCAGATGAAAGCAGAAAAAAAAATTGTCATCAAAGCAGACTGCTTTCTAAGGGATATCGAAGAGTATAATCCATCAATAACTTTGTGCTGAACACTGGGGGGGATGTCAAGATCTTTGTCTAAATAAATAAATAAATCTGGGTAAATTCCCACATGATTGAACATGCAACTACTTTGCTGGTAATAACTGAACTGAGTAAAGAAAATCAGCAGCTTATTTATGCAAGATAATTCATAATATTATTGGGGGGGTTATATTGGTTGGGTCTGATTATTAGGGGGGGAATTACGCCCCTGGTGTAATCAGCAGCACATTTTGAGATTGCTTCTTATTAAATATCAAAGTAAGAAACAGGCAATCCTTCGAAAAAATTTAAAACACAGCATATGATAAAAGGAAGGCGTTAAACTCAATGAAGGAAGACTTTTGTATTTTTCTAGCTATATGAGACGATTAATCACGTTCCTTGTAAATGTTGCTGAAATGTGAGATAATTATACAACATTGCAAAAACACATATTGTCGGATTAGTTTGCAATTTAGCTAACCTCAGCACTGTTAGCATCAGTGGTCTTGGTTTTTTCCAAGCTAGCATTTACATCCTTGTGCTTTCGGTTGCTTGGCTAAGTTCAAATGTTTTTCTAATGCAACTTTTTATTTTTAAAAATCAAAGTACTGAACCATGCTGCTGGTTCTCTCTTGGGTATCTACAACATCCATTACCAGACAGAGTTTAGGCAGCCATCCTTGGATAGTGGCTAGCAATGATGTAGCATAAATAAAATAAGAACAATATGTTTCATTTTGGTACCCTCCACAATATGCTACCTAACACAAATATGAAAGGTTTAGATTTCCTGCAAAGAATAGCTGCTCCGGTGGGTGAGGTTGGGAAAAATTATGAGAAAATGGGTTATAACAACACCGTTACTGCATTTTTTTTAACCTTGAGGGGAAAATTGATGATGGAATTGGAGTATTACTTTTTGCTCTCACAAAAAACTAAAGTTGCATGAAATTGTTAGAGACAAAATGATGTCTTAACTTTCAACATGCATGAACATCTGCGGGTTTCCAGCCTCTTCTGTTTGTTCTCCACATGCTTTGGCTCTTTTGAGGCGAGCTGTTGGAGTCTAACTGTAAGTATTGTGTTGTAACGAAAAGTTAACAATGTCCCATGAGTTCTCCGCTCACACTGACAATGACTGACAGTTTCTGTTGATCACACACTTCAATCCCATTGGAGAGTACTACCTATTCCAGCTCATGAATACAAGAAGCCTCAGTGCAAAAAAAAAAACAACCTCACAAGAACTAGTTCTCTGGTTCCTAGACCCTCAAGTGCATCTTGGAGGAATATTTTAAAATAGCTCAGACATGAAGAGGAAATATGCTTTAGAGGGTATTTAAATATTCAGTGTCATTCCGTGTCTACAGTGCAAAAACATTTTTCTGAGACTATAGTCTGTTGGCTTCACAGAAGATCAGATAATAAATGAATTTGGAGCCATATAATGGTAAGTTAAGACAATGCGAAGCATATTATGAGCTGGTTTTGCGGCATGCTGTGCAGGTACTGTTACACCTCCATAGATAGCTAGTGAATGGAAAATGTAGAGTGATTAGCTTCACACTGAAAGACCTGCAAAACCTCTCATTATTCATTCTTCCACCTGTCAAAGTGAAGTATTACTGTCTCTTCCAGTCTTGACATGCTCTTACCAAATCCACAAGGGGCCTTTCGTTAAACTGCTGTTCCCTTCACTGTGATGTTAAATGGCTCATTAGTAAGGCTAAGGTGTCATGTACTGAAGGACAAATGTATTAGCTCTGCAGCTTTACCTGTCCTGTCATATACATAAAGTAAGGAGTGGAGATTAGTGCTGTCTGCGTAGCTCTTAAAGCAAGTTGGCTCGCAAACCTCGAAGTGATGAACTGAGATTTTAATTCTCTTTTGGCATTAATTTAATAATTGCATTTGACAGTGATGTCACATGCTTCTTACTGGATGCCGTTATGAGCTTGCAGTGCTTTGATCCCAGAATAAACAGCCAGTGTTCATCCCCACTCAAAGCTTTCGCAGCTTTGAAACTTCAGGCACTTTTAGTGCAGAGCCAGGTAGGTTGGAACATCTTTTTGCTCTAATAAATGAAATCATCGCCTAAAAACTGCAATTTGTATTTACTCAAGATATCTTTGTCTTTGTGGGGCGATCATGGCTCAAGAGTTCGCAGTTCGCCTTGTAATTGGAAGGTTGCCGGTTCGAGCCCCGGCTTGGACAGTCTCGGTCGTTGTGTCCTTGGGCAAGACACTTCACCCGTTGCTTACTGGTGGTGGTCAGAGGGCCCGGTGGCACCAGTGTCCGGCAGCCTCGCCTCTGTCAGTGCGCCCCAGGGTGGCTGTGGCTACAATGTAGCTTGCCATCACCAGTGTGTGAATGTGTGTATGAATGGGTGGATGACTGGTTGTGTAAAGTGCTTTGGGGTCCTTAGGGACTAGAAAAGCACTATACAAATACAGGCCATTTAGTACTAAAAGTTGTTCAATGAGCTGAAACATGTAAATGTAACAAATATGCCCCACAAAAAATCAAGAAATGGGCAATTGTTTTTTCACAGCAATGTACAAATGCATATAGAATAGAATAGAATAGCTTTTTATTGTCACTGTTACAAGAACAATGAAAGGCAGTTTGGCATTTCTCCATGTGTGTGAAGTACACAATAGCGTAAGTGTTTACACAATAACAGACAAATTTACATTTACACAAGAAAGATATGTACAAGTTATACATACACCTGCATACATACATGCACATACATACATATATGTATATATACATATATGTATGTATACATATATGCATCCGTACACACACACACACACATATTTCCACTTACACGCTTACATCTATATACATACACATATATGCCGGTATGTGTATGTATATAGCAAACTAGCAGGTGCATTGAGAGGTGCAGTGTGATCAGTGATATTGCACATTGAGTGTGTGTGTGTGTGTGTGTGTGGGGGGGGGGGGGGGGGGTGCTGTTGGAACTATACTAAATAAGGTTATAATAAATACAGTTTAAAGAGGTAGGGGTGTTGGTTGCATTGAAGTATAAATAGAAATACGATTTATAAATAAGGTATAATGTCCATGAGTGTTGGCAGTGCAGTTATTCTCCAATCAGGGTGGAGGTAGGGCATGTTTGACAGCCTGTGGGTAAAAACTTCTGTTGAGTCTGTTTGTCTTTGACCTGATGGACCTGTAACATTTACCAGAGGGAAGGGGGGAAAAAAGTGAGTGCCCAGGGTGCGAGGGGTCTTTGATGATGATGCTGGCTTTCTGCTGAAATCTGCCAGTATAGATGTCTCTGAGGGGGGTTAGTGAAGTGCTGATATATGAAGCACATGTGCAAAAAATGTTATTTAACAACTTTAAGGAATGAAACTTTGCAGAATACAAAATAAGGTTATTTCATTAAATCAGACCAGAGAAAATCTAATGTATAATGTTTGTATCTGGTAAATAATGCATAATGGATTATAATGAAAAATAATGGGTAATACACATTTTCTTGGTATTTTGGGCTATTTTATGGAACGTTTTTTTTTAACAAATAACATCATAGCTTTGTCCCTTACCTTCATGCCAACCATTAAATGGCTAAAAGATGAAATCGTGTAGATATGACACACAAAATGTGACAGAGCGGGGTTGTTGTTGATAAACATTACTCGGATATATTCTTCCAATTTGGATGTTGCATGTGAGTGTGAGATTGTGTGGATACATGTTTATTTTTAAGACTACAAAACTGGAAATCTGTCCCGGACTTAAACCTCTTTTCACCCTCATGTCAGTCAGGATAGACTCCAGTTCGTCTCTACCCAACTTCACAGCAACATCGTGGTTCTCATGTCCAGAAGACAGGATGACTGATCCATCACTAACCACTAAAATCCAGAGTCAGTGGTGTTCACAAATTCCACGAAAGCCAAACCTAAACGTCTCACTGACGACCTGCAATGTTTCTGATGTTTTGAACATAGTCAGAACATGAAACGTCTGCATTATACATGAACTATTTTCGTTGATTCTGTAACTTGATGGTTTTGGGACAGGGGCATTTTCATTGGGACTCTACCCTTCTCAGCTTAATTAGATCTTCCATGGGCTTAAGCTCCCGCTGATAAAGGTCGCTTTACCACCTGGCTTTAGCTCAGGAGGTAGAGCGGGTGATCCAGTAATCGGAAGGTTGGTGGTCCAATCGTCGGTTGCTCCAGTTTGTAACAGTTTGGCAAGATATTGCTCTCTGATGTGTCACATCAGAGTGTGAATGTTAGATAGAAAAAAATGCTTGTATGAATGGGTGAATGAGTGATGAGCAGAAAAAAAGCTATATAAGAACCAGTCCAGTCCATTTACTGAGGCACACAAGCTATGCTACTATGCAGCAACTGGAATATTACATATACATTAGACTTTTATTGTTAGGTGAGAAAACACGAGGTCTGAAAATGTTTTGTATGCTTAACTATGGTTCCTTGTAAGTCATTTGTAGGTTATGCATGATACAATAATAAAACTTTCATGACATTGTGTCATTCATTTTGTTGTGAATATTGATTCATTTTACAGCCATGAAAAGTGACTCCTGCTGTCGGATCAGCTGCAGTAAGAACAAGAAAGCAGAATAGGCCTTGCCCGTAGAGTTAATAAACTTGCGCTATCAGTTTTATAAACAGCAAAGTGTGGAAATGTGTTTATCATTGAAATTCTGTCAGGTACAGCACTATCACCGGATGGATCTGCAATGCAAAACACTTTCATTGGCATGTTTGTCTTTGAAAATGGGAATTTGTTGCAAAACTTTGCGCCGCATCCTTTCTCTCACTTCTAATTTCCCATCCCATTATTTCTTTCCCTCAGCCTCTTTCTCAGTCGCGCGTTCTTCGTCTATGTCCATGCCCGTGTTTTTCATCCCGTCCTTCTTTGCTATCAGTTCAGAGGAAGAAACAGATTGTCTACTCGCTCCCATAATCAATTTGTGTCAGTGTACCAGGTTTCTCTCTGAAAGTGCCAGTGCTGGGAGAACGCTTGGTATTCACAAAAAGAAATAACAGGCCACCATAAATTCTGTGGAAAGGCGCTGTCTGTTTCACTTATGTTTAGGGAGATCACCACCAGATAACGCTTGATAACATCTTCTGTACCGGTACCAGTGGCCCCGTGGGACTCCCCTTCTCTCACATCTCAGTTTTCAAGTGCCTTGGTTGTCAAGAGTAAACAACCACTTTCAATTACTAGGAGGCTGTTTGAAGCTGTTTGTTTAAAAAAAAAAAAAACCCTCAAAAACCCAACAGAAAATCCCAGGAAAGAAACAGCGTGTCTTTTTATTTATTTATCTTTCATTACTAGTTGAGTTTCTTTTGATAATTTGCATTTTTCACCTGGGGTTCAGTGAGCATTTCCTTCTACACTATGAACTGTCATCACAACGTCCCATGATAGTCTGTCAGATTTTAACAAACTACCACAAGCTGCGATATTTCCGAGCTTTTCTAAATAAAGCAGTTTTTCATTTTTACCCCAAGGCAGAAAACTACATTTAGGTAGATGCATAGCTGTACATTCAGTTATTCATTGAAATTCATGAGGTGAGGGGTAAAAAGAAACAAGCCTAATTTTTCATAAGCATGTTCACAAGCATGAGGCCATTTGTAAAACCTGTTCAGATGAATACACATGAAATAAATGTTAACTCTCCTGACAGGCTATTAATAAAAGACCCCGGTGTTTGATTTAGAGGCAAGGCGAAGGTATGTAGCAGAGGAGTTAGGGATGTTATAAGTGCTGTATCTTAACTTAGCTGATGTCTTTTAGGACCCCTGACTCCCTCGGGCTTGATCCTCTGATTGGGACTTCTCCTTATCCTGAGTGATACATGCCAGACAAATTTTCCAGCCAGTGTCGGATTGGTGAAACAACACTGTCTGGTGATATTCAGATTTATTCTGGCCATTGTGGCTGGTTGGGGACTAAACTAGATTATCCCAGTCACACAGGCCTAGAGACCAGTGGGCGACCATCCACAAGTAAAATGCGGATTCCCCAACTGGTTGGCTAATGGTTGCCAGAGATTTCTGGCTTTTGCCAGGCGAAATCAATCAAAAAGAAAAGTGTTGAACCAAAAACCTTGCGATTGCTTTAATCACCAGAACATTGCTGCAGTCACCCGTACTTTGCATGGAAGTTACTAACTACATGCGAAGTACAGGTGAAGAATGGAAGAGGTTTGCCTTCAAAGTAAACGTTGGCTCTAACTGCTTAAAGCAACACATTTCAAAATCTGCAACTTTAATGTCAAATGCAGATGTTCTCTGTGCCCGGTTTCCATTATTCTTTTCACAGTTTCCTGCCACTTGGCGAGTAATTGTTGAGTGTTGGCGTCTTCCATCCAACCAAGTAATCTATCAAGGTGATCAAAGGAATCACAAGGAGGTTTTAAGCACAACATCATACACATCTGTACAACCGCTATCTCTGATTGACAGCAAGCAGTCTCCCACAAACACTCACCAACTGGCCAGAGAATATACATTTATACTTTAACCTAGCCACCGGTGATTACCAGAGTGTCACTGACTGTTGTTGTGAGGCAGCTGGTGGCTTGAAACCCTCTTTTTGTTTTTGTCAATATTTTCCTTGTTTTGAAGCTTAAGGTGAAATTACTGGGCTGGCTCCTTTCTTATGCTCCCCTCCGTAAACCTCCAGTGCTACTCGCCAGCTCTCTGTAATCTTCAAAGGAAGAACGTGCCCGCTCACCTGCCTGCTCTCGACTCACCTTCTCAGCCAACTTGCCAGTTGCCTCCTCACTCCTCCCACGGCACTGCTCACTCCTTATTCAAGTAAAACTGTTAACCCATACCGAAGGCTCACTCTTATGTTCCCGATCTTCCTTTTGGACTTACTCTCTTGCCTCCTCTCTAACAGAGTTCCCGTGTACCAGCTCATATTGCCACTGAATTCCTCCACCAAGTGCCTTCAAACGATTAAATCCCCCATCCGTTCTCCAGGCTTTCATGATTGGGGCTTTAGCAGTTGGATTCACAGTGACTGTCAGCAACTGCCAACAACTTGCCAGGCCGTTGCCAACTAGTCTCTTGGCCTGTGTGTGTAGGGCTTTAACTGTGAGAGTAAAAACAAGTGTCCGGATTCTCACCATCGTGGGATCTGATTTAACCACATGATGGTGAGAATCTGGACACTCTGAAGTGAGTTCAGTTTCTTGGATTGCTTTCATGGTTCAGTTGCTCTTTTTGTCAAACAGCCATTTTGATTCATCCAGCTGGAAAAGCTATACTGCAAACAATATTAACACAAATTTTTGTGTTATTTAAGTATTCCAGCAAGCCGTGACATTGAACCAGCATGCACAATAACAGGAAGCTGAAATAGATGCAATGAAGAGAATTCAGCAGTCATTTTTGCTTTGATGTGCCAAAGTATCTTCAGTAAAAGAAAAAAAAGTCTAGGAGGGAAAGTAAGGTGACCGATCACGTGGTTTTTCTTTTATTCGGGTCCATTTTTGACTTCAGTAGTGATGCCAAGGACATGGCATGGCAGTACAGCGTGTCCACAGCCATTGCTCTCTTCATCCAACACTCAGAGACATATTTTGTGTTTGGTCATGTGCCAGGATGTAGTGCGATATTCATATATTAATAGTGTGGAGGTGGAAACTAGTCGAACCAAAGGCTGATTTTTCAGCAGTGGACAAAGTTCACACATACTTTGGGCGAGCACTTACTCATTCAGTGTGCAGCCTTCATAAAGCTATTTCCAGAAAATTGTTTTTCATATTTATTTACAAAAATTTCTCTTCTTGAACTGATTTTCAACTCTGGGTGATAGAACTGACTGAATGCTCAAAGCACAAGTAGGAAATATAATAAATAGAAAAATAAATGATCTATTGAACAGAGCCCGTGGTGGTGGATGCAATCAGCAGGTCTCAAACACAGGCTACTGAGGCAGTGTTGACGCTCAGAGCTGTTAGTTTACTAAGCAGGAAAAGGGGCTGATGTTTACCTCTTGCTGCCCCCAAACCCTGCTCCGTGCAACCTGCTGTGTCCACTGTTTCCCCACCGAGCTAAAAAAAACACAGAGCTGCCTGTCTGCTGGTCAGCTGGCTCGTAGTGCAGCCCAGTATATGAGATTAGGAGATCAAGGGAGCACAAGTCTTTCTTCAATGTGCCTGTAAGCCTCAGTAAAGTGTGTATACCTGAGTGACATGCGAGTACTAGGTCACTGCAAACGTATTCGGTAGTTTGCCATGAGGACCACGAGGGCAAATGAAACATGTTCTGGAATTTAAACCAAATCCATACTTAATGAGATCTATGCAGCAACTGATGTGATAATGATCCTCATTTTATCGTGTTATTTCAGAGTAAACATCATTTAAACAGCTAAAACGAAAATAAATTTTTAACATTGCTGTATATAGCTCGAAGGAACAAGCGATTGTGGTGAAGTAATGTTTTGTACCGCATTTCAATTCAGTGAGAGGTGGGAGGCAACTAAGAATTTGGTTGGGGGGTGGGGGGGGGTAAAGATAAGTTCAAAGCCATATGGAATGTGCATAGCAATGCATTACACTGTCATGGTGGGGATAGAGATTGCAGGCCCATTCTCACCAGGGGAAACGGTCCAATTATTAGATAATGTTCAGAACAAGTCATGGATTAAAGCTTTGCAAGAGTCAGGATGCTCTTCAAATGAAGATGGTTTGATTAGCATGCACTCAGCCTTTCCCGCTGCCACATGAAGTTTGAGGCTGAATGAAGCATTTCATCTCTCTTCTAACCATTGTTTGCAAATCCTTTGCAAGAAATACGCTGTCAAAATCAGCATTACTCTATCTCCTCGAAGTTCAGTGCCAAGAGTCTCACTGTGCATGTGAACAAATACTGTTACTATGACGGGACTATAGTAACAGTATTTGTTCATGCTAATGAAATTTGTATTTAGAATACCAGCATTGCACACTGGCCAAATGTGTCTCAATGTTTTGTAGGTATGATTATAGTTATCGGTTAATTAGTTCAACTGGTCCAAAATATACCAAGATGGACCTATTTTACTTTCTGTTGATATATTTTATCCTTGAGACTCTACTACAGTAGCTTTACATGCTTTATGCTTCCAAATAAACCTTTCTATTCTGCTACTTAAGTCTTGGTGCAGTACTTCTGATCAACCACTGTCTGAAACAAGCTGTTGCAGCTGCTATAATACAACTTTTTTTCTGATTGGCTGTTTTAATTTTTAATTAAAGTTTTAATTGGCATGCCGTGTGGGTTATGCAGATACCAAAACCTTTTCCAAACGATGACCACTTAAAGACATCATACAGAGCAGACTGATGCCTGATTAATGGCAGCTCAGAGGGATTATTTGACATATGCTAACCACTTTATCAAACTCTTTGACTGATTGATCAGCTGTTATATAGAGCAGAACAGCCTATACCAACAATATTTATGATTTCTGAAAATAGAGCTACATCAGCTGGTTATCCCAGCACAAAAACGAATGAGGAATAGCAGTAACAAGCCTCATATCCTCAGCTATGACGCTGAGTCCCACTGTGAGATAATTTTTGGGTTGTAACAAGAGTGGAGGCTTCACATCTGTCTTGGTCTGAGCATAGCTGCTGGTACTGACAGACGCTGAAGTCGTCACAGCTGTTGCTGGATGTGCCTGCTGTTGCAAAACATATTGAAATATATCAGTTCACTCTCAAAGCCTCAAGAATTTCACAGCAAGTTGGCAGAACAGTTTTACTGTTTATACACAGCATCCTAAGTAGAGCCTGACCGATATTTGGTGATGCACAAATCCAACATTTTTGGTGGATATATTATTCTTTCAGACAAACAAAACACAAACAGAGTTCTCTGGCATTTGCTATGTATTTATTTACCTACTCATGTACGCCGACTGTGTTTTTGGCGTTCCAAACAGGATTTTTGCCAACATGGAAGTTGCAGAGTGCCCTTTGGTGGGCCAACTATGCAGCATCAACAATCAGAGCATAATTGAAGGGTGTCTCTCCCATTCGTTACTATCTGAAAGTTTCACTGGACTTACTAAACTCAACTAAAACTTCAAACTGCAATTATTTGGGACCATCACTTTAAAAGTTCAAAATATTATTCCCCTTAGTTTAAGACTATTCATGTGGAACTTCATATAAATTATATGTTTTTATTCATAAGTACTGAATAAGAATTGAGCCACTAAACTGAGCTTGTTCCTCTCACAAAAAAAAGTGTACTCTAATGGTGCTTAATGCCACCATTCTCAAAGCCGCATTAATAATTAATCAGTGCATCCAAACGTTATTGGAAGACTCATTGTTTGTGAGCTGAGACCCACACATCCACTCTACTTGTAAAGAATGACCCACGGCTGCACCTGTGTGCTACAATTGTTTATTACTTATAGCAAAAACGAAATTTTCTTGGGGCTATTTAATATGTTTGGATTTAATATTTCATTTTGTGCTGTATACGTGTGGTAACTTGCACTGAATTTCTGAATAGGTAACAGTTGAAGCATCACAATCAGTAGGAGCAGGGAATGGAGTAAATTTTACTCTGATCGCAACGTATTCTTATTTAGGCTTCATGCATCCATATGGCATTTCCATGGCATGTGACTCGAGCAATGGAAAGACGTGCTCCTTCTTAGTTTCTCTGATTATTGATTATTTTATGTAGCTCAAATCCGAGCACGGTCGTTGTCATAGTAAAACCAGCATTGCAACACTGGAGAGAAACAGCTTGAGATTGCTGCTGGTTAACATGTAGTTTTAATGAGCCATGAGTCAGTCTCCATTTCATTCTTGTTCAGTTGTCGGGCAACAAAACACACAAAAAAATGTAAATCAGAACACTTTTAATAGGAATGGCGGCATCAAAGAGAATCACCAAAAGTAAGAAAGAAAACACCTACAGCATGCAGGCTAAATCATGCCATTGTTTATTTTGTTTTAACAAGTGTTAAACCCCATACATGTGCAATTGCTCCTTTTGATTACATAGAGTGTCATCAAGTGTAATTCTGTCTTTATTTTTCCCCCTTTTTGTACGCAAGTCAAAACTGTTCCAATAGAAATGGATGAACTAAACTAAGCACATCCTTACTGCCACTATAGGAGCTGAGAGGGTAAGTAGCAGCCATGTACTGCTAATCAAGTGCAGCTGATTAACTGATCATTAACAAGTGTGAGAGTCTCAATACAAGCAGAAGTTTTGGCAGTTTGCCTGTCTCGAGCGTTCAGCTGTATGTTAATACAATACCACGGTCTTCCCAGGAAATTCACCTCAAGGTCAGACTGTGCTCAGAACAAAACCCCAAGCGCTACATCTCAGACTCCACTGACCTCAGTTGGCATGTTGAATATTAAAGTTCATGACAGAACAATTAGAAAAAGGCTGAACAAGTATGACTTGTTTTAAACGGATACCAGGCTTGTTCTTCAGCCACAGGATCTTGGCACCTTGCACTCATCGAGTCGACCATGAACTTTTCTGTATACTAAAGGATTATAGGGTCATGTGGGAGGCTATCTGTTTGAAATTAGGTCATGGAACAGGTCAATGATCCCATCGGCGTAACTTTGTGCTGAACATTGGGGCGGTCAAGAGCTCTGTTTAAATAAATAAATAAATCTGGGTAAATTCCCAGATGATTAAACATGCAACTATTTTGCTGGTAATACCTGAAATGAGTAAAGAAAATCAAGTCTATTTATGCAAGATAATTCGTAATTTTATTTGGGGGGTTATATTGGTTGGGTCTGATTATTGGGGGGGTCATAACCAGTGTTGGGACTAATAATAATAAGTAACGTAGTTACTGTAACGCGTTACTTAATAACGCGTTACAGTAACTATGTTATTATTGTGGTAACGAGCACGGTAACTAGTTATTATGCCAAAACCAGGAACGCGTTACTCGTTACTGGGATTTAGATAGGGTCGTTATTCGTTACTTCGTGTGGTGGCTATCGCGGAGCTTCCACAGATTCAATAACAATAGCAAGTGGTGGAGGCCAGCAGGTGGATGAGGGAAAGGGGAGGCAAGAGGAGAGACCCGTAGCGGCCGCCGGTCCGAGTGTGAACTGAACTTCAGGTAAGAAGTTATGACCTGCAGTCAGTGTTGGGTGTAATGCGTTACTAAGTAACACGTTACTGTAATTAAATTACTTTTCCACTGAAAAAGTGGAGTAACTAATTACTGTTCATTTTTAGGTATTTTAATTACAGTTACTTACAATGTACTTGCGTTACATTGTAAAATAATTAAACTCACTGAATATTATTGTTTAATTTCAATAATTTATCTTCTAAACGTAGAAGTAAACTCTGCCGCTTTAACATTGCTGTAGTGCAGGTGCACGTCATTTCGCGCCAGTTTGCTGCATAGTCGTATTCTATGTAGTAACTAGTAACTAGTTACTTTGAAAGTAACGAGTAACTTGAAGTAACTGAGTTACTTTTGATAGAAGTAACTAGTAATGTAACTAAGTTACTAATTTAAAGTAACTTACCCAACACTGGTCATAACCCCCAAACCCCCCTGGAAATTACGCCCCCGGAATGATCCTAAGCCCAAAAAATTCTCAACAATCATGTGAATTACTAAAAATGTCAAACAGAAACGGATTACTGCAGCTATTGATATAATCTCCCATCACATCCTCCTCCACAGATTTTGCGCAACTACAGTGTTTTGAAAAAATTGTGTGCCCCTGTGTGCTAATTTAAATATTAGACAAAGATAACACAAGTAAACACAAAATGCAGTTTCTAAATTAACGTATTTATTTTTAAGGGGAAAAAAACCTTTATGGCCGTTTGTGAAAAAGCGATCCCCAAGATATTTGGAAAATAGTCTGTTGACTGACAAGATGAAAGTTGAATGTTTTGGAAGGTGTGTGTCCCATTACATCTGGCTTAAAACTAACTCAGCATTTCAGAAATGGACATCATAACAACAGGTAAAATATGGTGTTGGTAGTGTGATGGTCTGGGACTACTGTGCTGCCTTGGTACCTGGAGGTTTGCTGGGATAAATGGAACCATGAATTCTGCCATCTACCAAAACATCCTGAAGGAGAATATCTGGCCATCTGTTCTCGACCTCAAGCTGAAACACACTTGGGTTCTGCAGCAGGACAGTGAACCAAAACACACCAGCAAATCCACTTTGAATGGCTTAAGAAAAACCAAAAGAAGTCTCTGGAATGGTCTAGTCAAAGTCCTGATCTGAATCCGATTGAGATGCTGTGGCATGGCCTTAAAAAGGCCGTTCATTCTCGAAAACCCTCCACAATTCTGCAAAGATGAGTGGGCCAAAATTCCTCCACAGCGCTGTAAAAGACTCATTGGCAGTTATTGCAAACACTATCCATACTCACAGATAGCAATCCATTTCGGTTAATTACGGTGTGCCCAGGGCACCGTCTTGGCCATTTTCAGCTTTTTTTACTGTCTATTCAATCTACTCGCCCCACTACTATGAGCCTTTAGTTGCTCTGCTCTAAGACTTTTGAATGTTCTTCCACCAGATCACAAGACCAGAAATTCTATTTCTATTTTTAAATCATGTCTAAATACCCATCTGCTCAGAACTGCATACCCTTCATTATAACATGGTCTTAGTCTATTGCTACTTTGAGCTTGACTGTTCGGCTATATCTGTCTTGTAAGTTTTTCCTCCTGTGGCTAGGCATTCAGTATTGTCACACTCCCATAAAATGCCATTTTACTAAATGAGATATATTAACCTATGAGGAAACATACTCCTCATCAGCTCTCTCTTAAAAACAAAAAAGAGTGATTAACACATCTTCTTTAATAGTGCTTTTTGGAGGGGCAGCTTTCAATTTGGCTTTCATTCAATTGCTCTCTTGAAAGACAATCTTTTATATCTTTAAGCAGTAAATGGTGACTATAATGAAAATGACATTAACAATTCTTAAAAAGAAAATGTTTTAGGCTCATGATGAGGGATCACATTGTGCATTACACTGGAATATAATGTTAAAATAGAAAGAGTGTCGCCTCTCTGCCTATACTGTAAAACTTAGTGCACTATAGACATCTGCATCCAACAATGGTCCAGATTTTTATTTTGTTTAATATTGATATATTTTTGGTAAATAATAACACATGTTGACCCTGTCAATAAGATCTGAGTCTCGTACCACATTTTATGACAGATTCCACTGTTTACTTGGGATTTTGTCTGCATCAAAGTGATGGTGCTGTTAAGGTCTTCTTCCTCATTACTACAGCCACACCATCTAACTTTACTAAAATGTGACTAAAAGTTCTCCAGATGATAAATTATTCACATCTTAGCAACCTTTGTTAGTTACATTTTTATTTTACACAGTAAGTTAAATATTGATTTAAGTCAAATTGTTGCTTCAGAAAAAAGAAAAGAAAAGTTTCTGGATTTGTAATATAAATTCATATCGAGGGTTAGCAAATTCAGCACAAGGTCAGACGAGGTTGTGCAATGCTCAGATAAACTGCAAAAAATCAAGGAGCTACAGCTCAGACTCTACAGGCCTCAGTTGGTATGTTAAATATTAAAGTTCATGACAATAGAAGAAAGCATCTTCTCTCTAAAAAGAATATGACAAAGCTTAAGTGTGCGTCTGGCCAAACTACAAGACTTCTTGAACTATGTATTTTGGACAAGACAAGACTGAAGTGAAGATATCTGAACATAATGCACAGCAGTACGTTCGATGAAAATCAAACACAGCATATCAACACAAACACCTCATACGGGCTGTCATACGGGTGGTAGAGGGGTGGTAATTTTTGCTTGTTTAACAGCCATGGGACCTGTTATTGAGTCATGAGTGAACTGTGAATGGCTTTGTATACTAAAGGATTTTATAGTCAAACGTGAGGCCATCTGCCCGACAGCTAAAGCTTGGTGCAAACTGGGTCATGCAACAGGGCAATAATCTCAAGTACAACAGAGAGTCGACCACAGAATGGCTGAAAAAGAAAAGAATCAATATTTTGCGGTGGCCCAAATCCAGACTTCAACTTGTTTGAAATGCTCTGGTGGGACCTTAGGAGAGCTGGGCATTACCAAATGCATGGAAACCTCAGTGAACTGAAGCAAAGTGGTAAAGAAGAATGGGCCAAAATTCCTCCAAAATCATATGAGAGATGATAAAGTTATGGACAAAAGGATTAATTCAAGTTATTGTTGCCAAAGATGGTTCTACAAGCTACTGATTAATGGGTTGTTCTCAGTTTTTCACAGGACAAAAGCTTTCTTTTACACATAATTTTATGTATAGAAAAAAAATGCTCTCATAGTCTGAGTCAGCCATCTAAATATACAAAGAGTGAATCTACAAGAGTGATGTGATTTGTCTTGACTGCTGCAGTGCTTGTCGCATCAAGCCTAGTCCCTCCAAAGCCCTTTAATAAATAGAAAATGAGATATGACAAAGCAGTATCTAGATATTCAGAAAATTCACTATTGACTGTCTTAACATCTGTCACAGTTATACATGTTATCAAATCCCAGATGACAGATAAGCCTGGGCTTCGGATTTGATTATGATCAGATGTACTGCATGTACGAAGTGCAATCTCCAGCTTTTTATTGAAAAAAATCCATTCATTATAGTCATTTTATTTCAGTAAACCAACCAAACCTGTAAGCAAACGTGATGAAGCAATGCCTTTAATAGAGGTGACAGCCAGCAGCATGTCAGCATATTATGATGGCACCTTCAAGAACAACCATGCTTTATGAACAAAAAACAGATGCAGGCAAAAGCGCTCCAAACCCATAAACAGTGCAATTATCAAAGCACTTTCTTGAGCAAAAACACAAACACTAAGAGGTGTCTGTCAATATAGAGACACTGCTCATATTAAACCAGACACACAGGGGGACACAGATGTGACAGTGGAAATGGACTGAAAGCGAAGTGATATTAAGGACAGAAAAACACAAGCAAAAAGGAAAAATCTGGTCAAATGAGTTCCCGATTGCCATGGGAGAGTAATGGTATGAAACAGCTCTTCTCTTTGACTTTTGAAAGGAGCAGACACGCATGTGTGTCTCAAGAGACCAATAAATGGTGCAGTAAATAGAAACTGCAAGCAGATCAAAGAAACGGTATTCACATCAACCTAAAAAATCCAAAACAAACTCCCAAACACCTGAGCACATATGGGAGGGAAAAAAAGACAGAGGAAACCTCAGGAGAGGGAATATGAAAGCGATACACCCCGTTTTAAAAGAGGTACAACCCATTTGAAAATGGCTGGGCATGCATCCACTGGCATATTAAGTAAAACTAGATAATGCAAAAACTACTAAAAGTAGATGCCAAACCATCACAAACAAATGCAATGTTTGTCAGCTTGTTCAGAAAATATAATAAAGCTAAAACCAGCACCTCACTGCAGTGACTCGATTTTACAGACCAGCCACTAACTAAAGAGGCACCTGAGAGTCACAGTGCAGGGCACAATAAGCCAGGTTAACAGTGCAGCCGGCAGGAGTCTGTGCACGGAGCAGCAGAGAAGGAGGGAAAACGACAGGAGAGACAGCAGATTGTTGCAAAATTAGGTCCTCAACAGTTCTCCAATCTCCAGTGGCTAAATGCACCTGTGTATGTGACTTTATGTGACTTGTGAGAAGTTGGTGTCGTCTGATGCATGAGAGAAGTAGCAACGGCTGCCAAAGCCAGAGAAGAATGAATCCTTTAGTCGCTTAACTTTAGTCAGCCCTGAAGTGAGCAGATAAGCTCAGAGTGCAGAATATGGTAGTAGTTACTGACAAGTATGAGAGCTCTCCTCTACCACTGCTCATATTTTCAGTAATATTCCAAAGAAAACCTCTAATATTTTCAAATTATTTTCTAAAGTGGAAGTCTTCTGACCATGTAAGTACATCAGATCACAACGTTCAGCCCAACAGCTGCAGGTTGAGTGGTATTCAGTGGTACTCAACTACACACACCAGTGTATGCACACCCTGCTACACAATTCCTAACATTAACAAGATTCCCAACAGGGGATTAGGAGGTAGAGTAGGTCAACTACTAATCAGATGGTTGATAGCTCAATCCCCAGGGCCCAGTCCGCATTGTGACGTGTTCTTGGGCAAGATGTATCTGTGTGTGTCTCAAAGGCACAGAATAAAAGTGCTGCTAAATATGTGTGTGCAAATGGGTGATTGTTTTCTGTAGTGCTTTGAGTCCTCAGTGTAGAAAAGCAGTAGCATAAGTACCAGTCCATTTTCCATTTTGCCCAAATTACGTAAGTGATCGCTTTTTGATTAGGTCGGCAACACAGCATGTTGTGTTATATCCACCACTAAATTGATAAAATGTGTCTTTAAATATCGACCGAGTAGATGATAAAGCTTTTTGATATAACAACATGACTTAACCCTGTTTCACATCATGGCTCTAGCGTGCTGTTCAGCTGTAGCAATAAATGGAAACTGTCCCTCTTTTATCAGCGTTTATTTGAACAGCTTGTGACAGTTTAAATAAAATGTTTACTACTTGGAGAATATTCGAACTGACTCTGGATAAGTTCATACTCTTCTAATGGAATAATAAACACAAGTCCTATTATTAGACGCCTGGTTCGTCTCTGCAATAATGCGTTGTTGCGCAGAAACACTTTGCAATGAGAATGAAAGGCAGAAATTCTAATTGCTTTTCTTTCAATAAACACAAGGCGTTTTCCTTTTTTTTTTTCATTTAGAGAAAGCACAAGATGTTGCTTAAATTATTAACTCAGGAGCTGAAGCTTCAGCAAAGCAAAAGCTTGATGTCAGCGTGCTGGAAATTTCTTAGATGTGTCACGTCAGGCAAATTTCCTAACGCATGATTATTTCCCGGTGCATGGCTGTACATCACTGTACCTTTTTAGCACATTCATCATTACTATGGAAAAGTAATCATTGCTGGCCACATGCATCCTGTTTTGCCACATTTGTTGTGATGATTATTCATTAAAATCAAAACTTCAAAGATTCCCTAAAGGCTGCAAAAGACTGTAGTGATATTTCCGCCTCGATTCTTCCAATGTACTGATACACACTGAGTGGGATGTATTAGGGAGAAGTTGAACATTTTGTCTTCAGAGGTGATGTGTTAGCAGCAGAAAAGAGCAAGAATTTGAGTTAATTTGACAAACTGTGACAAAATTGTGACGACTGGTCAGAGCATCTCCTAAACAGCAGATCTTGTGAGGTGTTCCCAGTCTGCAGTGGTCAGTATCTATCAAAAGTGGTCCAAGGAAAGAACAGCGGTGAACCAGTGAAGGTGGGCATGGGCGCCCACGGCTGGCCCGTGTGGTCTGATCCAATGGACAAACTACTGTAGCTCAAGAAAGTTGATGCTGGTTCTGATAGAAACATGTCAGAATACACAGTGGCGGTCATGGTAAACCAGATTTAAAGGAAATCTTTTGCATTCGGCCCAGAGACTCGTCTTCAGGCCCACAGACTGGTTAAACAGGCTAAAGATGTTATTTTGAGGATAAATCTCTGCAGATTAACATACACAGTCCTCAGTTTTTCAAAAAAATTAATAAATCCTGAATGTTTTGTCCAAATATTCAGAGCACCACAAGTATATGATGTACTGCTAATATGTTTTTCCATCCATTTAGCTGTGTTAGAGTATGTAAGGACAATGATGGTGCGTTGCTGAGACCAGGAAGCTCTCTGTAATTAGTAAAACACAGATAAAAATGCTGAATCTTAAAGGAATGGACTTTAAATTCTACATCCTTTGGGGCTTGTTAGTTCCACACTTCTGACCAGTTTGGGTAGAGCCAGTGCTCTGTATCCATCTGTAGTGTTTTCAAGGAGGCAAATGAAATGAATGCAATTATAGACGATTTTAAGCTATTTATAATGGCTCATAGCTTGTTCCCAGTGGCTGCATCATTCATTATTTTTGAACACTCCAAAAGTCCTTAAAATATAGAGCAGCAGCTCACAGATATATATATATATATATATATATGTGTGTGTGTGTGTGTGTGTGTGTGTGTGTGTGTGTGTGTGTGTGTGTGTAGAGCAGCACATGGTAGATAGAAAGATGTTTGAACTGTATGAGTGCAGGATGTGTCTGATACAGGAGACAGCTCATAGCACGCTAACACGTTGCTGTCTTATCACAACATGCCGTAAAACCAGCAGCCAGGCAGGAGGGGTCTACCACTGGCTACTTTTAAAACGTCAGCCACACCATAGCAGGGCTGTGCACACAACAGACAACATTCGGGGCTCTTGGAAGACTTTATTTGACTTTGTTTAATTGTTTTTGATTGCTGTATTTTTGTTTGTTTTTGTTTTTACAAGACATTAACATGTAAAATATTAATGTGTAAAGCAGTAAAGTCGGGCTCAGTGGGTTCAATGAATATCTGGTCCTCAATAAGAATGGAGAATTTAAAAATCTGTATTTCTTTTGTGAAAAACATTTTACATAATCTTAGCATCGTCCTCTATCACACGACCCTCTGCATGTCCTCGAGTCTTCCTTTTTTCCCTCCTGCCTCGCAGCTCCCTCTACAACATCCTTTGTTGAACATATCCACTAACCCTCCCCTGCACTATCCAGACCGTCTCAACCTTACTTCTCTGTCTTTGTCTCCAAACAGCTCAACCTCAGCCCAGCAAAGTTTCATTTCAATAATACATATGACTGTTTTCATTGACAAACCTGCTCTTCGGTGAGGTTCTTTGTTTTGTTTTAGTGTCCTTGTCCCGATCTCTCGAGTCTACTGTACTGCACGGCCTAAACTTTCTAAATTTTGTTGTTTTGTATTCTGTGTGTGTGACTTTGCCTGCAATTACAGAATAGAGTTTCCAACCAGGGGGAAAGGTGAGTAGAAGTGCAGTCATCTGCCACTGAAGTGACCTTTCAAGTTGATGTGCGGATTCACATTTAGAAGCTGGGCTCTCGTCTTTCGGATGCATGCGTCATTGATCTGGCTTGAAGAAGACAGCTCAGCGGGCTATTTTTAGCATCTTACACCACGAAAAAACAGCGGACACAATATCTGCCACATTCGTTACTGAGAATATGTGCATTTGTCCTCCCATTAAAAATAAGCATCGACATTCACGTAGAATAACAGGGAGAGGTCTTTTTAATGCAAAAATATCCACGTGAGTTTAATATATTAATATATATATTTTACATATTTATCCTCTAAACACACACACACACCACACACACACACACACCTCTGGATAGCTTTTCAACATCCAGTGAGCTGTAAAGCAGGTGACATTGTTTGAGTTTATTTGCTGCTTTGGTAACTAAACTTACTGAAATGCTGCTTGAGTAACATAACAGAAGTCCAACATGATTCATAAAAATGCATCTTATAAACATCAGAAACGGTTTAACTCATTAGCAAGCAAACTTAAGGAGGCTGCTTACCCAAATAAAAGATGCAAACGAGAATGGAAGACTGGATGGTTCCTGTGTATGAGCTGACTCAGCAGGGATGATATTAAATCAGAAAAGTTGACTTTCGAGAGAATAAATATTTGGAAACCAAGACAGAATTCCTTAGAGGCTGACTCCATTATGTTTATTTATTGCATTATACAGTATTATATTTACTTGTTTCTGCCTTTACGTAAAGACAGACATTTTCCCAATAATCTGAAAATGAAGTGACTGACACTGCTTCCATTTTCAATCTTCAATTTGCTCCTGCATTCAGTCGTCCAATTCTATTTAGTCACCATCAAAAATTTTTATTTCAAAATTACTTACTTTGTCATTTGTGACCTTCGAATGTCTCACAGAATAAAATATATATAAATAAAGTGATAACATTTTATATCACAAAAAGCCAAACATCAACTGTGGACATGTGTGTATCTGAGATGCTTCAGTAATGTGGGAAAAAATAGCCTGTCCTGTCTCCTTTGATCTCTGTGACCTTTGTGTTCTTTCTACTTTCATAAAAGTCATTGTTCGAATGCACAGATGCACTCTTCCCACTGATCCGTTAACTAAATAAACAAATAACTGAACAATATATTCAGCTGTGAACCAGTTGAGTCTCTTGTCCTGCGGCGTTAGTGTTGGACAGTCATAGACTGCGACTGATCAATGACTGATCAATTATCGGACGTTATGGCACTCTTTTTTTGCAATGAAGTGAGTTTGGTGAATTGGCACACGCACCAATAACAGCTCTTGGTTAGAGTGGCTCTGCTGCTCATAGCTCATCTTCTGGAGGCCAGAACAGGGACTATCACCACCAACAGCTGCAGTCCAGGATGATGGAGATTAATGTCACTGGTGAGGCAGCTTAATGACATCAGGGATCGCCACAACTGCAACTGGAACGTATGGAAAAATGTAAAGGCATCATCTGGTTAGCTATGAGAGATCTTTCACAGCAGATTTTATTATATCACCCATTGCTGTATGTTTTAGAAACAGTGAAATATACTGCTAACAAGATATGCTGTAAGATCAGATACTTTATTGTTCCCAAGGAAACTAGACTGAACAGTCAAGCAAGGACATGGATCCTATAAAAATAAAAAGTACAAAAAAAAAGGGCAGACATCAACAGGTTCACACTGAGCACATGTGACGGATGCAAAATAGTCACTGTGGTGAACATTATGCTTTCTGCACCATCATCAGTGAAGAGAGTGCCAGTGGCAGACTTGCCAGTTCTGGCTTCGTGGTGCTGGCTTGGGAACACGGGTCCCACTAAAGGATGCTGAACCCTCACGCCACCCTCACGGAGTCTTAATGTGACAATTTTGAAAGCTTTGTAAGACTCTGGCAGCGCCCATCCTGTTCGTCCTCACACAAAGGAACAAATACTGTTCATGCATGCTCTCCTCCTGTAATTGCCGTCGTCTGGTATGTGCTGGGACACATATAGTAGCAAAACCTTGTAATGCTGCTTACGGATGCGCCATCCTGGAGTAGTTGGACCCTGAATGGCTTGCGGGTACCTTCTCATGGCGCTCACAGTGACAAGAACACTAAAAAACTGCAAAACAAGACAAAAAATAAGTCTGGAGGAAAAAGGAGATATGGTCTGTGGCCACCACCCGTAAACCCTCGCACCAAAGCAGGTGAAGCTGATTCACAATGCTTTATCCTTCCTAACCGAACAGAATGATATCCTCGAAGTTCACCTTACTGTGTGTTAGACTGCGATGACCAAGTGCTCCCCTAATTTTCTATACTTAATACAAACAGTCTGCCTGATTAAAGTGTGATGTTCTTGAGTGTTTGGACTGTGATTGTTTTCATTCCTCATTCCTGTTATTTTCTGTTAATGCTTCGTGGCTCCATATCTGCGTGGACCCTAAAGCTAGGAACTGTATAAACCTCTGCAGAGAATCACTGCCGCTATGAGGACTTGTCGTTCGGCACCTTGACGTCAAAAAGTAATTTATCCCATGTCTGTGCTGTGCTGAAACCACGCATGTAAAGTTAGTGAGCTGTCATACTGTCCCATTAAATATCTGGCACTTCACCTGTAACTTATGATTTGTAGAGATTTCACAGACATGCACATAAGACACAAACACATTCCTGTCTCATACACTTTCATTTAATTGCTTTTCTTATGTTTTCTTTTTAGCTGCAGAGCTCTGAATACTAGAAGTCCAGTCTGTGTTTGTAGTACTGTGGATTTTATTGTAAGGTAATATATAAAAATACAAAACAAATGTGACCAGATAAATGTTTCAAACTGAGCATTTAAATATTTCATTTTGATTCACCGTGTAAGGTTTTAAGAGGGTGGGCTGCCAAAGATTGAAGTGAACTGATGTTTTTTTTACTCTTTATTTAGCAAGCCAAAGTTCAGTCCAGAGCAAAAGCCCATATTACTTGCTGTCTGTGCTCACAGCCATATACTTTGCTCTCTTGTTTCTGTGATAGTCTCAGAAACTCGCTCATTTTGATGTGGGGTCTTGAAATGTGAAAGAGAAATGCAAGCCATCAGCTGTACATTACAGTTGCCGCCCACGCAGCATCAGTTTGGGGCTGACAAAAAGGCTCGCTGGGTTAAAAAAAAATTGAAGGAGATAATTTTAGCATCAGTGTCTTCAGCCCTAGATGCAGAATCTGTAAAAGATCATGTGGGAATGAAAAAGAGAGGACAGTATGCATGAATGACTGAAACGCTATGCTTGTTTATTGGAGGGTTATAGCTACAGTACTGTGCAAAAGTCTTTAGCCGCCCCTCAATTTTATATATTTTATGTTGGCTGCTTTTTCCCTCATTTTCATGCCAGTCCTTGTACCTATCGGTCATGGACTGGCCTCCCCAGGCCTCTACGTTACTGAAGCAATGTGGGATCATCTTTACAGAAAACAGAACAAATTTTTTTTTTCACATAACCAAAGACAACCAGGAATCAGTGGCTGATGATAGAATCTGTCTTTGTAACATCCAGGTTAAAGCTCAGTGGAAAGGTCTTTACTGGAACTTTATTTGAACTGGAATTCATATTTATATTGGTAGATCTTTTCAATGTGCAGTACATTCAGACATAGGAAACTTCAGTAAAAGTTGCTCATGTAAAGGTGCCCTAAAATAGCTGGATTTTGGGATGTGGAGGCAGATTAGGAACTCTCGTAGACACTGTGAGCCATAATCATCATAAAATAAAATGAGCCCTAAAATATTTCACTTCACATCCAATGAATATAAAACATGTGAAAGCCTTTCTTTTTAAATTAAATCATAAAAAGAAATACACCTTTTGAGATGCACTAGTACAGTTGCTATATGTAAATGCAAATCCTCAAAGGTCAAGTTAGGCTCTCAGTAGTTCTTATTGTTTTTCTTTGTATTAACTTTGTTTTTCTTCAGCTTCCTTTTCTGCTCTTATTTCAGGAGCAAATATGAAGGTTAGACTGCAGCATGTGTCACCCGATGCCATGTCCTCAGCTCTCAGGCTGTCTCGCTTTCCCTCTCTTTCTTTTCATGTCACTCTCCGCGACTCGCTCTTTCTTTTTCTGATGTCTGGGGCATAAAACACCTACATAGACTTGCCCACCTGTCATCACAAACAGGCATCTGAAACATGTTATTCCAGCAGCTCCCATATTTCACTTTCAAAGCCAGGATTAATTAATTTTTTCCCCTGGTACTGCTGCGAGCCACCTCTCTGCTCCCATCACTGCTCCACCAGACCCTTCACCAGGCCTTTTGTTGTTCAGCTGCTGACTCTCTGTTTCCCTCTGCAGCCTCGGGCACATACGTAGGAGACCTGTTTCCAGGGGAATGTGACAGAATTTGTTGCAGTTGCCTCAGTCCATCCCAGACTCTGTCCTCACCTCGATGCATGGCGCCCAATGGGGTTTTACCCTCTTTTTCAACTCACTAGGTGGTCTCCAGCGCTGACATGTCTAAGTCAGTGGAAATCATTCTTCAAGGGCTGAGAGAGCCCTTAGAGATGATTCAGTTTTCTTTCATGAGAAATCCTCCTGTAAGTGTCAAAGACAGTCAGTCAGAGAGTAAAGGAGAGTAAAGGAGAGCAAAGGTTCGGAGCACTCAGAGCTTTCACCCTCAAAGAAAAAAAAAGTTGGAGAGTTCTTGGTGGTTCGCTTCATTGAAAGTACACTGACCACCCTCACATGAAAGGAGGGCCCGAGATGACCTGTGTTGAGATTGTTTCCCCAAAATTTCAGCATTAGAAGTAGATCTTCTTCAGCTTCAAAACCATGGGATTTGTTTTGTTACATTTCATTTCATTTATTTGTTTCACACATGGTTCAACAGTATTTCATTTCCTACATATAAATCCTCTTTCCCATTTATATAACACTGCACCCATGGGTGAAAAGGAGCAGGAAGAAGAATAAGTTCTTATTAGCACCTGCCCCCTATCTGAATTCCAAATAATCTTACAAGAGGGTGCCAACAACCCAAAAAAGCACTCTAACATTTATCAATATGTAACAATGCAAAACAAAACAAATCAGTATAATCAACAATAGACAGCACTACTAGATGGCAAAGAAAAATGTTCCTTCCACATTTAGCCCAAATTACTTTCGTGTTTTTCATATTGATTTATCGTTTTAAGCATGTAACACAATTTAAAACGGTGCGTATTTGTACAACTCTTGAGATTTTCTTGAAGAGAATTCCATATTCTTATACCTCTAACTGTCGGACACATTTGTCTTTGTGTGGTCCTACTGATGCTTAAAATAAGACTTCCTTCTACTGTCCCCACTTCCTGAACACAAACAAACTTTGTAACTTAAGAGGTAATGTATTCATTTCCATCACAACTGTGATCTAAGAAGAGGACTGCAGGTTTGTGGAATTTTTGTTCAATGTCATTGTCATAAAGATAAAATCAGTCTTAATTATTCAAGCTAATGCACTGCTCCAGATTATTTTCAGTACTCCAGACTTCAGCTTTGATCATAAGAGATCTGAAGTTAAGTCAGTTTGCCAACTCATCGCAGTCACAAGCTGCTCTGCTATGTTGCAGACTGGTGATTATCCTGCAGACTTCTCCACGTCTCAGGTTGCCACAAGCTCTTTATTTAGTCTGGGAGTGATGACAGAGTATATGGAGCAGGTAGAGATTTGATTTTAGCTCGTCAGGTAAACACAATTTGTCTGAAAGAAAAACATAATGTTTGTTCTTAGTCTGCTGATGTGGATTTTAACTCTGAATTACTGAGTTATTTTCGTTATCCAGACTGGGTCTCAGAATCTGTGTGGCAACATAGCAATGGGACTTTTAACTTGTTTAACGATAACCAAAATTCTACCAAAACTCACAGTCACGCTGAAGAAATTTAAGCTGAGCTCTTTTTATGCAAAATAAAAGGATTTTTTCTCCCAAAAAACTAAAACTCCAAACTCTCCAAAAACTTAAGAAGTGAAGAGGATGAGAAGCAGGACTGGACGAGAGGCAGAGAGAGCAGAATGATCTCTCTGGACTTACTCTGTGGTGTTGTTAAGATTATTTGGACTGTTCTGAACTCCTCACTCAGATACTCTGCTTAAATAAATAATCTTAACTGTAGGTTTAATTCTATTGAGAATAAGCACCATTTTTTCTTTGAGCATGGCCAAGTAATAGAAAATCAAATAAACTCTAAAGTAGATTAAAAAGTAAACCACACTAAAATGTACATGGAAAGTTAAAAACAGAGTTTGAACAATTCTAACAAGCTTCAACGTCAATATTTGGTTTGACCACCTTTATTCTTCAACACAGCCCAATCACTTTTAGGCTAATTTTCTTAATTTCTTTAAGTAGTCTTCAGGAATAGTTCTCCAGGCTTCTTGAAGGACATTCAAACTCTTCTTTGGATGTTAGCTGCCTTTTGTTCTGTGCTCTGTGAAGAAGATTCCCACACTGCTTCAGTAATGTTGAAGTCCCGGCTCCAGGGAGGCCAATCCATGACTGATAGTTGCTTTTTTATCTAAGTACACTTTTACCTTGTTGACAGTGTGTTCAGGATCATTGTCATGCTAAAAAAACTGCAGCAAATCAGAAGCTTTCCAGTTGGTATTACAATGTGCATCAAAACCAGCTCCAGCTGACATTTCTGAGTTCATAATTTCATCAGTGCTGATAAGATCCCCAACACCACTGAATGAAATGTCACAAACATGACAGAGCCTCCACCGTGTTTTGAAGATGGCTCTACACACTCACTGTTGTACCTCTCTCCTGATCTTCTCTGTACTTACTGATGACAATTTGAAACTAAAATTTCAAATCTGGATTCATCAATTCAACAGTTCTAGCCATTTCTGATGCAGCATCAGTAAACAGTAGATGGATCAACTTAAGGGCCAGATACATCTCTTGGATCCAGGGTCAAGCCTTTGACACTGGACTATTCATCTGCTGCAGATAGTTAAAAGAAGTGGCCTGCCACAAAAAATCCTCAACTTTTTTAAGGGATACAATTCAAAGCAGGAAATGCCAAGTTTTGACTAATAGTTCTTTGGGAATCACCTTGTTTGTGCAAAATTTTCATTTTATGCCTTTCAAACCGTGTTAAGTTTGGAATTTTTCACAGATTCAAATAAAGAAATGAGAACAAATGATGTGTTTTCTGCTACAGTGCCTAAAGATACAATTTAAAATTGGTTCTTTGCTAAGTTGTTTGTTATGTGTAGACACATCACTGAACCATTCTTTGAGTTAGGTGTGTTTTTTTATGCTTGAGTGACTTATAGTTTATCCGTTATCCAAAGAGAAACTTTGAAAGACCTTCAGAATGCCTGGTGAACTGTTGCTCAAGACCACTCGACAAGAAAGTCTGGCTTGGAAGCAAAATATGAAGAAATGAGGGGTGCTAAAGAGATGAGTACTGCGTATATATAGATGTGTAGCTATCAAGATGGAATACTGATTTAATAATTAAACCAATAGTAATTAAAATATTGCCATATGTGGCGGGGCGTGGCCTGCGGTGCCGTGCAGAGGAGGCGGACGCACCTGCACGGCATCCGCAATCATGCCCCGTCGAATTAAATATTGTACTGGGTCCTGTGGTTGGGTTGTTGTTGTGGTAATGTTGAGCGGGCAGCGGGAGAGCTGCAGCTCTGTGTGCGTTGTAAACAGCAACCGGCTAAGTATTAATAAAAAGTATCGAAATGCCACTGGGTCTGCCGTGTATGTTTACACCATATCTTCATGACAATGTGTTGTTTAAAGCTTAAACCATTGTTGGTTATGATTTAATAGAGGTAAGGGTTTAATTTTAGCACATGGTGAACAAACTTATGAAGATTAAAGACACCATATTAACCTCCTTATGTTTTGGACATAACAACAGACGAGGGTGTCATGTTCATGAAGTGTCCAGCCTTACACACGGTAATAGTCTCCAAAAGAAGTTTTCTTGGTTCATTTTGTGTCTTGCAATTAAATCTCAGTCTCATTATTCAACTTTCTTATTGTGGGTGTTCTGCAATCCTTCCAAGTTCTGTCATAATTCAACAAGACACTTAGCTTTCTGAGCAGAGGCAGAGATTCTGCTTCTGCATGGCTAATGTCCAGGCCTTGCTCCAGAAAGCAGGCTTAACAATTACTCTAACCCTGAACTTTCAGATGGTGTGAGTTTTCAGAGTTAGTTGAGAAAAAAAACCCTCTAATTATGCTCACCCCGAGTTAAGTGTGTGCAAGGGTAGGGAAAGAAATCCACTGTCAATGGAGCTCTGATACCAGGATTCATCATAGTAACGGGTAAATAAAGAGCTGAGCCTCTATTTCAACCCAGTGAAGCTGAAATATGAACAGTATGTGTCAGTGCAGACAAAATTCAGCACTATACTACTGTCCATTCAGTCAGCATTTATTGTATTTAACTCTAATTTTTCAATAATATCTAAAGCTGGAGTCTTAAAGTCATTTCGTTGCTCTCATCCTCATTTAAATATTCACATCATCTCCAACCTGATGCCAGTTATGACGTCAGCGTGGCTCATCGTTCATTGACCAGGGTTTTGTCTGTCTAAAGCAGGGGTCTCCAACTCCAGGCCTCGAGGGTCAGTGTTCTGCAGGTTTTAGATGTGTCCTAACCCCAACACAGCTGATTCAAATGGCTAAACAACCTCCTCAACATGTCCTGAAGTTCTCCAGAGGCCTGGTAATGAACTAATCATGTGACTCAGGTGTGTTGACCCACAGTTATATCTAAAACCTGCAGGACACTGGCCCTCGAGGCCTGGAGTTGGAGACCCCTAGTCTAAAGCCTCATCCAGGTTTGTTGGTATCTAAACTGATAGAGTAACACTGTGAATAAAATAATTGCAACTAAATTAATATATGTGGATTAATACTTACAGATCAGCGGGGCTCTATAAAAGCACAAAACCTTCAACTCCAGATTATTTCCAACAAAACACCACTGTACCTTCTTATCATTTACTGATCTCATCAAAATCAGCCAATCAATTCTGCTAGTAATTTGTATCTAAGTAAAAGTTTAATTTTTAGGATGTGGTTTAAACAGTGTCCTCCAGGAAGGCTGGTTAATTAATTCCATAATTAGTTGCCAACAGGTCTGGTTCATTGGTGGCAAAAGGAGGATCTGCAGAATGTCAATAATATAACTATATATAATGTTGTCAAAGGAGCTTGCAAAGAAAAGCGTCTGGACTTCTTTAAGTTACTTGAAGACGTTTCACCTCTCATCCGAGAAGCTTCTTCAGTTCTAAGGTCAAATGGTGGAGAGTCCCAGATATAAACCTAGTGGGAGTATCCCCCCACAGAGGGACAAAAGGACCCCCTGATGATCCTCTAATCGCCTGCGCCAAGGTGTGAAACTGGGTGTGGGTCCCAATCAGCCAGAGTTTCGGGTGTGTTCATTGTGAAACCTAGCCCCACCTTATCATGCGAATTCCTGAGGTCAGATGGCCCAGGATGTTAGTGGGCGTTAAGGCGTCTGGGAAGGGATCTCAAAACTGGATTATAGATGGCAGAGAGTTGGTGTCGTAAACCCCCGCCTCTGTTCAAAGATGGTCGCTCACAGTGGACATAGATGGCTTCTTTCACTCCTCTTTCAAACCATCTGTCCTCTCTGTCCAAAATGTGAACATTGGCATCCTCGAAAGAGTGTCCTTTATCCTTAAGATGCAGATGGACTGCTGAGTCTTGTCCTGTGGAGGTGGCTCTTCTGTGTTGTGCCATGCGCTTGTGAAGTGGCTGTTTGGTCTCTCCAATGTAGAGGTCTGGGCATTCCTCGCTGCACTGTACAGCATACACCACATTGTTAAGTCTGTGTTTTGGCGTTTTGTCTTTCGGGTGAACCAGTTTTTGTCTGAGCGTGTTGCTGGGTCTGAAATGCACCGGGATGTCATGCTTGGAGAAAACTCTCCTAAGTTTTTCTGATACACCGGCTACATAGGGGATGACAATGTTGTTGCGTCTGTCCTTCTTATCCTCCCTCGCTGGTGTCTGGTCTTCTTTTCTGTGCCTCTTTGCTGACTTTAAGAACGCCCATTTAGGATAGCCGCACATTTTGAGTGCTTCCTTTACATGTGTGTGTTCCTTCTTTTTTCCTTCAGGCTTAGAGGGAACATGTTCTGCCCGGTGGTGTAGGGTCCTAATTACTCCAAGTTTGTGTTCCAAAGGGTGATGGGAGTCAAAGAGGAGGTACTGGTCCGTGTGTGTGGGCTTCCGGTAAACTTCGATGTTGAGTTTGCCGTTCTCTTCAATGTGCACAGCGCAGTCCAGGAAAGGCAAACAGTTGTCCTTTGTGTCTTCCCTGGTGAACTTGATGTTTTTATCCACAGCGTTAATGTGCGCAGTGAAGGATTCCACTTCTTGTGTCTTGTTTTGACCCAGGTGTCGTCCACATATCTGTACCAGTGGCTGGGTACTCTTCCTTTGAAAGAGCCAAGAGCCTTCCTTTCCACTTCCTCCATGTAAAGGTTGGCTACAATAGGTGACACGGGGGAGCCCATGGCACAGCCATGTTTTTGTCTGTAAAAGCCTTCGTTGTATTTGAAATATGTAGTGGTGAGACAGAGGTCTAACAGTGTGCAAATCTGTCATTGGTTGAAAAGAGCAGCTCTTTAGCTAGCTCTTGAATGAGGATGGCGTCTTCAAGTGTTGCTGAAACAGTAAAGTTAAATTCAGTTGTGTATTTAAAGCAACATCAATTTCTGAAGCTGTCGGTCAAAGAAAAGAAAAGAATTAAAGCGCTTGGACCCAACTGTCAAGAATTAAACATTCAGCAGCAATCCACTGATCATACACACAGACATCTCCAGCGCACTACATCAAGGTTTAGGAAATATTAAAGCCAGTGTGTTGATTTTAGATTTGTGTTATTTTTTCCTGACCTTTAAGATGCTTTACATTGTTTGATCCTTCCACTGCTTTGAACACTAAGTTTGGTTCATAAATCCCCAAGCTCACTTACACACAAACATAAGCCAATAGCCCAGCGAGCATCTTGCTATGGGAGTGCAGCGAAAAACTGTTACCGGCGAGTTTCTCTCAGCACAGATACAGCTTCTCAAGTTCACACATTTCTTTATTTACAACCACACACATGTAATTCACTGGCACCCGTCGCCCCGCTGTTCTGGCTGGCTCAGGGTGCACTCTCTCTCTCAGCTCTCACTCCGGCTTCTCGCCAACAGACGTGTCACTGACACTGCGTCTTTCTCTGCGCGCGCGCGTGTGTGTGTGTGTGCATGTCTCCTGCATGTGAAATAGCGAGAATCTCATTAACCAGTGCATGACAGGTGTGCCAATTAGTGATAGGCGGATCAATCCAGATATAGATGGTAGTCACACCAACACTGTTAAAGCTATGAAAATGACACTATAGGAAACTGTAGCTCTGTATACTTTGTTTCTATCCTCTGAATTGTGTTAATGTTTTCTTTGTTTAAATAAAAAATATACCTCTTACATTTATACGCCAGGTCTCCAATAAACACAGTTTGAAAATACATGAAAAGCTGAAAGCTGTGCTTTGTTGTGTTATGCTAATTATTGTGAACAATAAAAATCTCAGTGATTCAGTGCTCATTAGAATCTACTCATCATGACACACTGCTCTCCTTTAGATTAGCTACCTTTACCAGTTAAAAGTATCCGAATCTGTATTGGCAGTACTGTTTTTGCAGCATCACACGACACTAATGCCAATCACCTCATCCGCCGCTGCTCCTTGAACTCCCTCAGCAAAGAGCACGACCCAGTGCAACAGGGATCATACCCCACCAGATGCTGGTGGTGACATAAAAAAGGACACTGTCGCACCGGATTGCAACAGTTAATAACACACTTGCATATTTGATCTTTTTTGATTGGCACTGAATAAGCAAGAAAACCTGCCTCTGGCTGGATGTTAATGTTACTCTGAATCTGCTGGGTGAAAAAAATGGATGTTTAAAGACACAGCAGCCACACACACACTCCATCAGTCGGTCCTCTCGGGGTTTAAACAGTGTCTGTAAATCAGCTTCATTCGTGTCACATTCACTTGTAATGTTTCACTTTGCACATCTGTGATGTTTCTGGACAAAAGGTGTAGCAGCAGCTTGTGCTGTTCGTTAAACACGACCTCACGCCGTAGCTTGGTTTGCATTTCAACTGATATAAAGGCTCAAAAGTAACACACACGTTAGGATTTCAGTGAAAGGTAATTTTCCCATTATCTCTCTGTTCCTACCTCTTTGGTTCCTTTTATTTTTTATTACCATCGTGCCAACTTTAACACACCACAGACTGCCTTATTTGTGCTTAAATTTCTTGTGTGATAAGAGAAACTTTTAGATTAGAATCCTCGTATCCTTGGGATGTTTTCATGCAGTGTGGCTTAATTAGTGCCATCTTTTTGTGCATGTTATCATGATAAATTGTGTCCTGATATTGAGTTACATGTGAAGATATTTTCTTTTCTATTAATCGTAGTATAAGAAAATTGTTAAGGAACTAACAGAGGAGTGTAGTTTTAAAGCACCATTGCGTCTCACCAGCGTGCGCCGTAATCTAGGGGATAAAACTTCACATTATGTTATCTGAATTTGGTGTGTGCAGTCTGCCGTCCACGTCTAAACGAAGCAGCTGGTGACTTGCAAACAATCACGTAAAAACATGTGGCCAGCAATGTGCCATGAAAAACTAGCCAGCCACTTCATGAAGGCAAAAAAGGATCAGTGAACCTGGAAACTCACCCACTGGGTGAAAACCCATTATTCTTAGTCTGCAGTGCAATATTTCCTTATTATGATGCAGCATTCATATCTTCCACAAGTGCTCTCACAGTAATGGTTTTGCAAATCTTGCCAATATTGTTTTCCATCTGCCATTGATTGAAGTGCAGTATGAGACGATACACTGGGCATTTCTTTTGCAATATACACCCATATTTAGCATGCTGTGCATGTTTTATGTAGTGGTGAAAGAAAGTGTGGGCTTATTCCTAGTCCCGTCTACTCTCTGTGTAATTATCAATTACAACTTTATTTCCCAGTGGAACAATAAGTCACTGTGTGCGGTGGAAAACGTTGATCCAGCTGCTGTGCATTAGCGAAACATTGTCTGTGTACCGTTGCTACGGTGAGACAATGACAGGGAGAAATAAGGAGCTTATGTGTTATACTGTATATCAAGTTAAATGTTCACGCTCAGCGAACAATCGACGTATGTGATACAGTGCGAAGCACATAATCCGCCCTCCTCGGGGAATAGCCGTGACTGTAAAGTCTGCATTGTGTGAATTCAAACCTTGTTGAGATCCTTGACTGAATTGATCTTTGAAAATAGTGGTGCTTAATCAGATGACACGATTTGTACTTTTACCCTGGCCGCACTGCACTTCCTGCCTTTTTGTCATCACTGTGAGACTCAAATCTTTTAAAGGAGTGACTGAGATCCCTGTCAGTGGTTTGAATTAGTACCTGAAACACAAATAAAGCTCAAACATCTCTCTTCGTTTTCAGTGAAAATGCCCAACTCGCTGTCAGCTATTTTGCTGTTTTAGAGTGCAGTGAGCATGTACTTGATGTGGAAAAAACAAGAAAAAAACACAACACCAAATTTTTAGGTTCATTGGGTTTCTTTATGTAATTTAGTCTTCTTTGCCAAAAAGTTGCTCTTCATCTGCTGGCACATCATCGTTTTGCATGAGCACAAGTTACATTATTTTCTCTTGTTGCCTCTTTCAGCAGTTTCAAATGATGATGTGAATTCATTAGTTAGTGCTTATCTCCAGGCTAACATGTTTGTATGAACAAATAGAACCAAACCCTGTAGTGGTAGCACTTTAGAGTTTGGATTCCTGCTTTAAGTATAGCACCACAGGCACCCAGATTTCTGCTAGCACATAAAGAAACACAGATAAGCCTGTTTATTATTAGAAAACTGCACTGCCCAGTGAAAGCAGCAAAAGCTTTAGCCCCTGACTCACTTTGTTGCTTTCTCTCAGTGGTGACTCATGTAAGCTCACTTAGACGTGCTGGTGTAATTCCCTAGTGACACTTTTAAAGGTGCCTTTTATTTAATTAAAGGTGGATTTCCAGCATAATATTTAAAGTAGTGCCTGCTTTTTCTTTACATTGTGAGGAGAAAAAGAAATTAACTTCTATTCCAGCTCTTTCACCGTATACCTTTGTCAGAAAGACAGTGGAGCAAACCTGAGAAAAATAACATGAAAATGAGCCTGACAATCGCAGAAGTGCTCATTAACCCACAGCTATAGATATGAAAAAGTATAAAAACTCACTATTTTTGCTTTAGCACAGCTGATGAGCTGCACTAGAAGGAGTATGTTTTAATAGAGATAGATAGTAGAGAAAGAGAGAACACCTCACCTTGGTGAGCCTACACTGCAATAGGTCTAGGCTGCTAGGGGATTCCCATGATGCAGTGAGTGTTTCTTCTTCAGTCACCTTTCTTACTCACTATATGTTTATACACCTCTCTGCATTTAACCATTACTTTTTATTAATATCTCCCTCAGCATGTCTTTGTCCTGTCTTTATCCATTAACTGGCAACTGGTCACGACAGATGGGCGCCCCTCGCCTGGTTCTGCTGTTTCTTCCTGTTACAATGGAGTTTCTCCTTCCCAC
Source organism: Perissodus microlepis (assembly GCF_051167445.1). NCBI lineage: Eukaryota > Metazoa > Chordata > Actinopteri > Cichliformes > Cichlidae > Perissodus > Perissodus microlepis. The sequence goes on along the minus strand of NC_140466.1, from coordinate 24,412,451 downwards.
TGTTGCCAAAGTGCTTGTATAGGAGGTAATATGATTTTTGGTGTTTTCTCTTTTTTCTTTGTATTATTCTAGGGTCTACCTTACAATATAAAGCATATAAATCAAATTGAATTGAATTGAATTGATGAGACTTACAGCAGCTGGGAGGATCAGGAGTGTTGCCATATATAAACTCCTCTCAGCTAATGTTTACAATTACAGTGGTAGCAAATTAGAGATTGGTGGCCAGTTTGCATATCAAACAGCGCTGAGGAGGTGCTGGTGTGCTGGGAAGTGTTTATTCAGCAAACAGCAGTTTAATTGGGAAAATAATTTTCCAGCTGCTGCAGATATGGGACAGTGCGTGTCTGTGCTATTCTGTATGCGTGCATTTACAGTACTTAGTGTGAGGCTTATGAATAATTAAAACCAGCCAATGGGAAATAATAGCCCTAGCTTTTTTCACTGGCCTCCATCATGATAAGATCACCAGCCACACACTGTCTTTAATAGACCTGTCAGGATTCACTGAATGTGTCAGCTGCCATTCGGTGCCCCGACGTCTACTTGATCCTCAGAGAGATTGTGCGCAGAGAGAACTTCTCATAAAGTGTGGGAACCCACAAGCATTGGCAAAATGTTTGAGACTCAGCTATAAGTCCACATGCTATACAGAAAGAAAAGCTTAAACTGGGGCAGTCTTGATTCCTGATTAATGTAATAGTAAGCAGTGGAATAAATAAGAAGCGGTGATTTGAATCTTCCTGATTTCTTTGTTTTTTGCACATTTGTCACACGTACATGTTTCTTTAGATTCGTAGATAGTTAAATCTAGTTAATTCATAATTCATGTTAATTCATGAATGAAAATCCTGATACAGCAAAGAAGCCCCAGACCATCCCACTACAACCACCATGTTTAACTGTTGGTTGATGTTCTTCTTATGTAATGCTGTGTTAGTTTCACTCTAAATGTAGCAGGACTCAAACCTTCCAAAGAGTTACTCTTTTGTCTCTTCCAGAATAAAAGTCCACAGAATATTTTTCCACAAGTCTCGGGGATCATCCAGATGTTTTATTTGCAAATTTGTCCTTTTTGGTCAGCAGTGGTTTTCTCCTTGAACACCATGGATGTTTGCCCAGTTTCTTTCTTTTTGAATCATGAACTTTGACCTTAACCGAGACAAGTGAGGCCTGCAGTTCTTTAGATGATGTTCTTGGTTCTTTTGTGACCTGGATGAATTGTCAGCCCTTTTGGAGTAATTTTGGTGGTGTATGTACAGTTACACTTCTGGGAAAGTTTACCACTAATCCAAGTTTCTCCATTTGTGGTTAATGCCTGTCACCGTGGTTCACTGGAGTCCCAAAGCCTTAGAAATGTGTCTTCAACTCTTTCCAGTCCTTTAAGGTCACTTCCTTTTGGATCATTGTGCTCCTGTTGCATGCTACTAAAAGTCCTGCTCTGACCATGTGCATATAAGCATTAATGTGATGCAAGGTACATGCTCCTGTCATGGTACTGGGATCTTGATTTAATATTCCTTGATGATTGTTATTCCTGTTTTTGGTTATAGTTTGTTTGTGTTTTCTGATCTTAGTTCTTCCTCCTTTTGTATTTTTCTTAGCCTGTGTTTAGTCTCTGTCCCCATGTTTTCTATGTGCATGACCTGGTTCCACATCTCATGTCTAGTCTCCCTTGTCTGTATGTTCCCTCTGTTACATATCTCAGTGTGAAGCCTGTATCTCTGAGTCTGTCTTTGCATCGTGTTTCCTGTTTTACTTTGACAATCCGTGTCCTATGTCAGTGTATCCTGCTTTGCTTCCTGTGCCTCGATTAGCCCCAGCTGTGCATCCCTCCTGATTTCCATTCCCTCGTTACTCCCTGGTGCATTTAAGCCCTGTGTTTTTCTCTGGTAGTTGTTGCGTTGTACCGTCACTGTGCTATTTTTCTTCCCTTTGTCTTCCTTATGAAGTTCTTAGTTACTCGTTTGTTTTTCTAGTTCATGGTTAGTATTTAGTTTCTTTAGTCCAGTTTAGTTTCTGGTTTTCATGTTTGAGGTTTTGGTTTGTTTTTTGTGAAGTTTATTTCTTCTAAAAGTTTTTCCAGCAACAAAAGCTGCCGCTTTAACTTTCATTCTGCGTACGATTCCTGCATTTGGGTCCAACCTCCTGCCTGCCAAAGCACACACCATGACATCTCCAAAAGTTGCAGGGTGCCAAATCTGGTAATTAGGGCTGTGGTTACTATTTTCATAGTGGGCCGTCTGTCCAACAGCTTAAACCTGGCCTAAACTAGGTCACGCAACAGGACAATGATCCCAAACAGAGCAGCAAATCTACAACAGAATAATAACAGAATCAGTGTGCTACAGTAGTTCATCAAAGTCTAACATAAAGGTTGTGCTATGATGACACAAAATTTGATGTTAGCTCTCTGAGTAAGCTTCATGATGAAATTAGGATCTGGTCATAAAAGGACTTGTAGAGAGGAATCCAAATGTAGCAGGAAAGCTGGGAGTCATTTGAAGCTCCAGTGTATATACTGTTTCAGTTTTATTGTCAAAACTTTTTGATTACACCTGATTAGGTTGAGTGTAAAAAAAATAAAATAAATAATAATCTGTAGGTAGAAGCACTAATGGGCGAATTCTATCGATTAGAGTTATGTACTGTCCCTGATGTTTATCGCTGAGTGTTTGTGTGCGAGAGAAAGACACAGGAAGAGAGAGTTACTCTGAGAGAAATTGGGAAAGACATCAAGCCCCAGAGAGCTTGAAAAGGGCGGAAAGAGCTACATTATCTAACTCTATTTACAGACTCATTATATGGTGCTTTTACCGACTCGGATAGAAACAGCTATATAGTTCACCAAATTCACTGTCCAGTCTAACAAAACTTACAGGTGCTTCCCCTCCACTGGCTATTCCCTTCCTATTATTTCTCACCTTGGATCTGCCTGTGGTAGAGGAGTCATTAGGAAGTGAGCAGGCTCACTTTGTCAAGGGAGCCGTACAGTCCCTTGGTCTTCAGGCTGAGTCAGGCCGAGCAGGACCTTTTATAGTGTTGCTTTCACAGAAAAGCAAGTGAAGAACAAGAGTTGAGACACGAAAAGGATACCAGTAATGGGAGACAACGGAATTAAAAAAAGAAATGCAAAAGATATAGAGTGCATCTCTTGGGTTGTTGTTTTGTTGTTTAACTTAACAACATATAAGCGTTGCCTACTGGAAACTAATTATCACTCTTATTTTAACTTACATCCATCAGTCAACTTTTTTAAACAAACAAGCTTTACTTTACTGCACACTTCTAATAAATCATCTATTATAGATATTTTTTTATATCACAATATGCCATTTTTACATTTACTTTGAGTCGCAACTCAAGCTGTCTTTGGTCTACAGTATATGCTAATCATTTGTAAGCGACAGCTACCGGTGAATGCATCATAGGAACTGCATGGGGCAGTGCAGAAACATATTCTTCAGCCCTAAAGGGAAAGTTTCAGCAACACATACAGTAGAATGACTAGTTACCTCTGTATCAGTGCCAGTTGTCAGAGCAATCAAGCACCCAGCTGGGCTATTATTTGGTGCCACCGAGGTGGTTTCAAAAGTAATAGGATTTCTTGCCCTCCAGAAACAGAGTGGTCCTTCAGTGTGTGTTTGACCAAGAAGAATGGAGAGGCAGAGGGAAAGCAAGTGCAGGACAGAGTGGGGATTTCTCTTGATTGAAAACAAACTCATTGTTTCCCCTTAGGCAGAAACACAGTTTTACTTCCAAAATAGTTTTTTATTGATTTTTTCCCCCTTCTCTTTGTCATGTCAACCTCATTTTGTCCAGTTGACATTCTTTGTTATGTTGATAAGAAGTGTAAGAAGAGCAAGGGTCAGAGCGTAAGAGGTGCTGTCATGTCTTTGTATCATTTCGCTTGTTTGTTTGTTTTTTAATAAGCAAGAACTCCCTAACAGTGTTTCATCCTAGGTGTCCATTAACCAAAACATTAAAAAAAAGAAAAAGCATTCACACTCCTCACACGTGGATCCACGTGCTCTCGGCTTACGTAAGTCAGGTAAATTGTATAGTCAAGCTTTGGGGAAATGCAATTTGTTAACACCGTACTGTTTGATAAAAGCCAGGCTAACTGACAGCAACTGAAAAATTACAGCTCAACTGAAGGCCCGCTCTGTCACAAAGCACCAGTTAGGCATGTAATAGAAAAAAGTGTGGACATCAGAGTGGGTGATGTGGTGATGAATGCGACCTGCCCAGAGAGAGTGAAATTGAAGCTTTTTCGGCACAGCACTTGCTACCGGGGATTTATCTCATAGTTACAAACCCTACTGCATTTCTGCAAATTTACATCAACACTTTAGAGAGAAGAAGAGGACGAACACAGCATAGTGTAGCGTAACAAACAGAATATTGGAGCATAAGACACTGCAATGCAGTTAAAGACGTTTGGGTTTGAATGGGGGGGGGGGGTCTTTTCCTTTTTTCTTTAATGTCTAACATTATGATTTGTTGTTGATGGAAAATAAATCAGCAGTCTGAACATTCTTTTTCTTTGATTAAAATATATCCTGATGCATCTCATCTCATAATTAGTTTCCAGGTTACTTCCAAGCTTTCGTTGTGCAATATGTTATAAGCTAAATCCTCAGTCAGTGTTTTTTTTTAGCCAGTAGCGTGAGGTTGCTGGATGGTGTGTTGTAGCCTGGAAAATTATAGAGTACTGGCCAGGGCTGCCCCCAGAATGGCTCATGGATTTGTCATGTGTGGTGCTCAGTGAATAGGAATGATTGACTGCTGGTGAAATGTACCAGTAGGGGTAAGGACCACATCACATTGTCCCCAGGGTTATGGAACTCGCTCTCTGTGAAGCAGCTCACTGGTCCCGAACTCTAAATCTAAAAGTCAGAATCTCCTTTGTATCGACAGCAGCCGGTTGAATTGGAAAGACACTTAGTGAAGAAGCCCACTGGGAGGTATACTGGGGAATATATCCATGACATGCTGGAGGGGTCTTTATTGTGCTGGTCAAGGAGCTTCATGGATTTCTAAGCCTCAGAGAGAAAAGGGGGTAAGCAGAGCTGCCCAGAGATGGTATTACTCTTGCTTCAAGGATTGCAAACATGTCCATCAAAAGCAGAAATGCTCCGAATCAGACAAGCCGGTAAGCTTATTGGGCAGCCTTTGCTTAGCCTACCTACACTTTTCACATCTCAAATACCATGAAAGGCTCAGTCCTCATTCTCTGTCTGTTCCTATTCAATGAACTGAGATTTCAGCACTTGCCACCTGGCTTGCAATTAACAAATCAAAGGAACCTAAAGATAAAAAAAAACAACAACAGTGCTTTATCTGCATCCAGTGCTGTGGAAACAGAGAAGCTGGAGAGAAAAAAAGGCGCACTACAGTAAAACTAATCTATAGCAAAATGCTGTTTGATCAAATAAAGAAACAAAGAAAAGATTCTTCAACCTGCTTTGTAGAAGAATGACGGTAAATGTGATATGGAATTAAAACAATGCAAAAAAGGCACATCCAGGCATGCCACTCAGTCGAGTTTACAAAAAAAAAAGTTCCATTTGTTCACATGTCGCACATAAAACAAAAAAAAGCAATCAGAGACTAGAAGTCTTTGTGTGCAAGAGAAGTGCAAGGTATGTCATAATTAGTTTTGTTTTTAAAAGTACATCTGCCTTCCAAAAATTAGAGTCCAGGTTGAAGTTTTGCACCAAATGATATTCCTCAGTTAGCCATGCAACAGCTTCTCTGAACATATGTTTATAAAGAGCGATAGTATTTTCATATGATTTATTCATAATTATGTTGTCAGCGCTGATCAATGCTGCACATGCTCTGCCGGTGAAGGTTGTCCACTTGATTTGGCTGATTTCACCTAAAAGCGTCCATTAAATGGACTGAACATACAAAGTGGTTGGGTTGTCTGACTTTTTGTTGGAGTGGCTGTAGCTCAGGAGGCCAAGCAGGTAATATACCAATTGAGAGGTTGGTGGTCAATACCTAGCTGCTCCAAGCTGCATACGAAAGTATCCTTGGGCAACATACTGAACTTTAAGTTTCTCTCTGATGTGATCATTGGTGTGTGAATGTTAAATAGAAAGCAAAGCAGTGCTTGTATAGAAACGGGTGAATAAGGCACATTGTATAAAGTACTTGGAGTGCTAGAGTAGAAAAGCACTATATAAAAACCAACCCATTTATTTCTGTATGTTTTTTTTTTTTTTTTCTTCCTTCGTGTTCCCCTCCCTACAACTCAACTGGTGTTGTAGGGAGGGGAACATGGGAGTGGTGTCTTCCTGTTTGAAAGGCACCCCCCTTCCAGCACACATACTGTGACCTCATCTGTGTTGAGAGGATTGTTGGTTTTCACTGCAATGTTCTAGAGCTAACTGCTGTTAGAATTTGACTCTACATTATATGAGCTGAACTGAAGTACATTTCAAAGTTTCACTCTTTGAATTCAAAATGGAATTAGGCGGTTTAACTTGTTCCCATCGTAAAAGAGGAATTTATGTATTTATAATTTATTCAGATTAACTGATGAATTAACATAATTCGTTGCAGCTCTAATCATCTTTAAGGTCAAATGTATTCCCAGTCCCAAATCTGAACTGCATAATGAAACAAACAGATAATATAGGTAATATAGCTGGCAAGTTTTAGATCTTTTTATAGACTTTGTCTCCACACTCATGGATATATAAGGATAAGCCCACCAGTGCTGAGCATTGCTCTATTGACAGACTTTTAAATTTTCCGCTTGAATGCATGGTAGGTATAACAGTGCAGGCTTCAGGAGATGAAGGTATGAAAGAAGACAGGACAAAAGACAAATCACTGATGCTTTTTATTGAATCTGTATGTCAGGTCATTCCTATCATTTCTAGCTTGTTGTGGTCTCTTTTAAAGATTCACTCAGGTTTATAACAGGAGCCAGACTCTCACACTTGAGATCCCATAAGATAAGGATAGTGATTAATTGCCATTTCTCCATTTTCTCACTATCATTACATGTGAAATGCTGCAAAATCCCAGGTGTAAGCATTCACATCATGGTTGTCCATGGGAACATCAACATACCACGGTCTCTGTGGTGTTGCAATTGTAACAGCTCCTGCAAATCCCCTCATGCTTCAGCGGTTTCATGCTCCATGAGCAAACCCACATGGACAAAAACAAGCACCTTTTGCAGCTCGGTTTTATTTTTCCGAGTCCACTCTACTAAACTCTTGGATTCATAGCCTGCCCGTCCTTTGAAAAACAATAACGAATAAGTGGATTGTGAAATTTGATGACTTGCTCTTGTAATGCCATGTGTCCTAAACTGTAATGAGTTTTCCTCTCCATAGACCATATTTTCTCTGGTGGTGTGTCAATTTACATTCATTATAATCATCACAGTCTCCAATGAGCTTCTCGTTTCATCCCAGTCATTTCTAAGCAGAGCTAGCAGTAGACAGAACAGGCATTACTCACAGGAAATTCACAGTTTCATTTGTATAGTGTGTTGCAGGCTGATAACAAGCTTTTGTTGGGAGGCTATTGGCATACACTAAAGTAAGCTTAATGAAACTAATGAGAATGTCTCATGGGACATCAGAAATGTAGCTGTAACAGTTTTTAAAGCTCATTAGTAAAGCATTTAAATGTAATTCATTACACAGAAAGGCATGTTTTAGGGTTGGACTGTCACACATTTGCATAATGTAATATTAAAAGAGAGTACGCATTTAATAGATTGTGTGAGCTGAACCTTCCTCCTCTTTCTTTACACAGTATGAGAGTGTATGTCTCTGTAATTGTGCACAAGATTTTCCTTTAATTAAGGAGTTGCTTTTGCTCATTAACTGCAGTTGTTTTCATTATTGGCAGACAAAGAATTAGTGTTTATGATGATAACTTTGTCAGAGTGTGTGGAGGGTAGAGGTTAGAACTGAAAAGCAGGAGGCTAAAGGCTGAATAAAATTTGCTTTAATAGCTGTTTTCAATATTTCTGCACATATTAAGTCCAGAAAGTTACACAAACATATTTCATGAGTATAAAAATATGTCCCAGTAAACAAAAAAAAAGGTGAGCAAACCAAGACAGGGAGCTAAAACAGACACTTTGACAAAGGAAGGGAAGGACTACACAACCAGTCTTACAGCAGCTCATGATTTAGTCATGATCTTTAATGTACTGATGTGTGTTTCTGGATGACAATTTGAATTTTTAATCTTCCACAACTGGAGTTTTCCAACATTATTTTCATCAATCCACTCTCATATGTACCAATTGATGCGCATCAACACAACATGAATGTTTTTCACTTTTATAAAAGTAAGAAAAGTCTGCATTAGGTGGTTGGAGCCAGTTTGCCATTCACACCAGTAACCCAGCTTTGAATCATACACATCACAGATTTTTACACATCATTTGCATCATTTTTAATCATCCATCCATCCACGTTTGGTTCGAGGGGGCAACAGACAGAGCGTAGAAGCCCAGACTTCTCTCACCCCAGCCACTTCTTCCATCTCATCCCGAGAGATATAATCTCTCCAGTCATTCCTGGATCTGCTTCGGGCTTCCTCCTGGTACACACCCAGAATACCTTATCTAGGAGGCGTCCAGCAGGCATCCTGGACTGGCTCCTTTTGATGTGGAGGAGTAGAAATCTCCTCTACTCTGATTCTCTCTCGAATGACCGAATCCTCACACTATCTCTAAGGGAAGTCTCAGCCAATCTTCGAAAGAAACTCATTTCTGCCGCTTTCACAACCTCATCCTTTCTGTCACTACTCAGAGCTCATGACCATAGGAGAGTGTAGGAACGCTGATTGGCCAGTAAATCGACAGCTTTGCTTTTAATACACATTTCAATACACTTTACCACAACAGATCTTAGAGCACCCGCCCAAATCCATCTGCCAATCTTGTGTTATGCTTTCCACTTACTTGTGAACAAGACCCAGGGATACTTAAACTCCTCCACCTGAGGCACTAACTGTTTTAACTGTATTAATTAGTAGCTAGGATAGGCTCCAGCGCCCCACGACCCTCAACTGGATATTCAGAAGAGGATGGATGGATCGATGGATCAATGGAAAAAAAATGTTAAAGAGACACTGGTGATGCTACAATAACAAAAAGAGGGGAAAAAAATCACTAATTTTACAACAACAAAAAAAAACAACCCAGAACTTTTCACTGTAATTGTTGTTAAATCAAAACAAGAACCGGAAGTGAAAAATATCATATGAACTGAAGCCTAAGCATAAAAAACCCCAAGTGGAAACAAAACAGAACTCATGTATGAACTAATAATTAAAAACTCAAGAACAGCACAAAACCCTAGGTGTCACGGCCTGGGGGTTCAGCTGGTCGCTGATCAGCTGTCTCTCCCTCTTTCTCTCTAGTCCTCTCTCTCTCTCTCCCTCTCTCTCGCCAGGGCTGAACTCATTATGGGTTCACGCCCTCGGCCCACGCCCTCGGAGGAAGAAACACCTGTGCCTCATCAGTGTGGTATTTAAGACAGGAAGCAACGGCTGTTCTTCGCTGGATCGTTGTGAGAATCGCGTCAGTGAAAGTCGAGCGTCCCAGCAAGTATTTTCCCGTGCAGTGTGTGTTCAGCATCTAACAAGCGTTTCTTTGTGTACAGATTCCCTGGACTGTTTCCCTGGTGTGCGAGTGGATTCGTGTTTGGATTGTGTGGAGAGAGACGAGCGTGTTCCCCTGGATTTTCCCCGGAGCCCTGCCCCCCTCACCTTTTGTACATAGCACTGCCCCGTATCTGTGTATATACACTCATTGGACATTGTTCTTTAATAAATTCTCTTGTGTGCATCATCCCCGGAGTCCAGCGTGTGAGTCCACCTTGTACTTCGTGACAATAACGATCCAGCCAAATCATGGACTCAGCGGACTCAGCCCCCACCCAGCAGCCGGTCATCTCCACGGAAGCTATCTTGGACCGCCACGAACAAATGTTACTGCACATTAATCAGCAGCTGACAGCACTAACTCAAGTCATCGCTCAACGGATACCGCTGGTAAGCCCGCCCACTACATCTCCACCTGTCGCTCCACAGTTACCGGCTCATGAACCCTCTGCGCCCGGGTCCTCCGCTCCTCTCCCGCCGGCCCATGTGGAGCCTCCGGAGCGGTCGCTGCCCGTACCGGAGCCATTCTCTGGTGAGTTCCGCAAGACTGCGGGTTTTTTAACACAAGTGACATTGCAGTTCAAACAGCTACGGAGGACTTATGTGACCGATGCAGCTAAGATCGCTTTTTTCGTTCAGTTGCTACGTGGTCGAGCATTAAATTGGGCACAGGCTGTATTAAGAACGGAACCTGAAATAACCTATGCTGATTTTCTCGCTAAGTTTAAGAATGTCTTTGAGAGAGGCACCGGGGCCGAAGCGGCGGCTCACCGACTGCTTAATTTGAAGCAGGGAAGACGGAGCATGGCCGACTACTCGATTGAGTTTTGGACTCTGGCAGAGGAGACCGGGTGGGGGCAGTCGGCACTAATAAGTACTCTGTTGAATAACCTGTGTGACGAGCTAAAAAGGGAGCTAGTTATGAGGGAATTACCTGTTACTCTTTCTGATGTTATGACCCTGTGTGTGAAGGTGGATGAAAACATGCGAGCGCGGCGCGGTGCTAGAGACTGCAACTCCCAGAAGCCTCTAGGACGAGAGGAGATGGCCTCCGGCGGAGGTACGGCAAGTGGAATGGGAGGATGGGACAGGAACTATGAAGACGAGGGTGAGCAACACATGCAGATAGGGCGCTCCAGACTAACGCCGGAAGAGCAACAACGGCGTTGGAGAGCTGGTGAGTGCTTCTACTGCGGCCGTAAGGGCCATATGGCCGTTTCCTGTCCTTTCCAGCCAAAAGACCGCGCCCGCCAGTAGAGGGGAGAGTACGGGTGGGCGAGGTTTCCTGTTCACAATCTCCTCCTCGCTTGATGCTTGCGGCTAAGCTAATGGTTCGTTCGGTTTCTCATCCACTCCATGCACTAATCGATTCAGGCGCAGAGCAGAATTTCATTGACGAGTCCCTTGCTCGAGAATTAAAACTAAACACTGAACCGCTGCCTCACTCACTCCAAGTTACCGCCCTCAGTGGGCAGCGTCTCCCGGATATCACCCATATTACGGAGCCAATATCATTAACCCTCTCTGGTAATCATTCTGAGACGTTGCAGTTGTTTGTGTTTAAGGCTCCTCTTACACCACTGGTCTTAGGGTTCCCCTGGTTACTTCTACACAACCCAGTCCTGGATTGGAGGAAGGAAAGCATTCTGGGGTGGGGAGAGGAATGTCATATGTCTTGTCTAAAAGCCACAACTCCACCCGCGAATCCTCTGAGTAACCCCCCACCATCTGAGCCGCCCGATCTCTCGTCTGTACCCTCAGTCTATCACGATCTTAAGCAGGTTTTTTGTAAAGATAGAGCGCGTTCTCTTCCCCCCTCACCGGCCGTACGACTGCAGAATTGATCTCCTCCCAGGCGCCCCACTTCCTACCAGCCGCTTATACAGTCTCTCTCAGTCTGAACAGGACAGCATGGAGAAGTACATTAACGAGTCACTCACCGCAGGTCTGATCCAATATCACCATCAAGAATAAATACCCACTACCACTACTAACATCAGCCTATGACCTGCTCCACGGGGCCACAGTTTTTACAAAGCTGGATCTGCGTAATGCGTACCATCTGGTTAGGATACGAGAGGGGGACGAATGGAAGACGGCTTTTAACACACACTTAGGCCATTTCGAATACCTCGTCATGCCGTTTGGTCTAACCAATGCCCCAGCCGTGTTCCAGGCCTTTGTCAACGACGTGCTTCGAGATTTCCTTAACCACTTTGTGTTCGTCTACCTTGACGACGTCCTCATCTTTTCACGCTCCGTCTCTGAACATGAACGCCACGTCCGGCTGGTTTTGCAACGTCCTCTCGAGAACCGTCTCTTCGTGAAGGGCGAGAAGTGTGAATTTCATGTGACCACTGTTTCATTTTTGGGCTACATCATTGAACAGGGTAACCTCAGGCCCGACCCAGCTAAGGTCCAAGCAGTCATTGATTGGCCCGTCCCGACAAACCGTAAGCAACTCCAAAGTTTCCTGGGCTTTGCTAATTTCTACAGACGCTTCATCCGTGACTACAGTAAGCTTGCTCTCCCACTAACTCGTCTCACATCTCCTAAGGTTCCCTTCTGCTGGGAGGAGTCAGCACGAAAGGCTTTCAGTCTCCTGAAGGATCTGTTCACCTCCGCACCCATCCTGGTTCAACCTGACCTCGGCCTGCAGTTTGTCGTGGAGGTGGATGCCTCGGACACAGGGGTGGGGGCCATTCTATCCCAGCAACAGAAGGGCAAGCTCCATCCCTGTGCCTTCTACTCTCGCCGTCTCTCGTCTGCTGAACAAAATTATGACGTTGGGGACAGAGAACTGTTAGCTATTAAGCTCGCCCTAGAAGAATGGCGTCACTGGCTGGAGGGCGCTGCCCAGCCGTTTGTAGATTGGACAGACCATAAAAATTTAGAATATATCTGGTCAGCAAAGCGGCTTAATGCCCTCCAGGCTAGGTGGGCCCTGTTTTTCACAAGGTTTCAGTTTACATAACCTACAGGCCAGGTTCCCGCAACACCAAACCCGACGCTCTCTCTCGTCAGTTCACTGCCTCCAAGGAGACTGCTCGAGACTCTCCCATCATTCCCCCCTCGTGTGTCATTGGGGCCCTGACGTGGGAGGTTGAATCAGCCATTAGGAATGCCCAACGAACAGAACCAGACCCAGGAACAGGTCCCCCTGGACTACTCTTTGTGCCCTCCTCTGTCCGGTCACAGGTGATACATTGGGCGCACACAGCAAAATTCACCTGCCACCCAGGGATCCACCGCACCGTTTCACTCCTTCAGCGCTTTGCTTGGTGGCCCTCCCTCATTAAGGATGTCCGGGAGTACATAGCAGCCTGTTCAGTCTGCGCTCAGAACAAATGTGTCAATCAGCCCTCCTCTGGTCTCCTTCAGCCCCTGCCTACGCCTAGCCGCCCCTGGTCCCACATAGCAGTCGATTTCGTCACGGGCTTGCCACGTTCGTCAGGTAACTCTGTCATTCTGACTATCATTGATCGTTTTTCTAAAGCAGCTCACTTTGTCGTCCTTTCCAAGCTTCCCACGGCCCTGGAAACCGCCCAGCTCCTGACGAACCACATCTTCCGTCTCCATGGCATTCCGGCGGACATAGTCTCGGACAGGGGTCCACAATTCGCGTCTCGCGTGTGGAAGGAGTTCTGTTCCTCCCTGGGAGCTCAGGTCAGTTTATCTTCTGGCTTTCACCCACAGACAAACGGCCAAACGGAGCGAGCCAATCAGGAGCTTGAGGCAGCCCTCCGATGCGTGGCGTCCACCCATCAGACCACCTGGAGTGAGCAGCTCCCTTGGATTGAGTACGCCCACAATAGCCTCACCTCCTCGGCCACCGGAGTGTCCCCTTTTGAGGCGTCTCTGGGTTTCCAACCACCTCTGTTTCCGGCTGTTGAGGGTGAACATTTCGTACCTTCTGTCCAGCAGCACGTCCGGAGGTGTCGGCGCGCTTGGAGGGCCACATGGGCTGCCCTTCTCCGCACGGCTGAGCGGAACAAGCGCCTGGCGGATCGCCATAGGACCCCGGCGCCTGTTTATGCGCCCAGACAAAAGGTTGGGCTGTCGACCCGATTCATTCCGCTTAGAGCAGAGTCTAAGAAACTGTCTCCTACCTTTATTGACTATGTGCATGTTAGCATATGCTACTTCCGGTGCGGAAACTCCTGTGGGGAGCTTTGTTTCCGGTGTCCTATTCGCACCTGGTTTACGGTCCAAAACAAGTTAAGCAAATGAATGAATCAAGCGGCGATTTACATTTCTATAGATGTCTTGGGCATTTACCCAATATATCTGTAAATGATGTTCATCGACTTGTCGATATTTTTCCCCCGCGCCTCAGAGCAAAAGAGAAAAGGGATTCAAATGTTCTATTTCTCAGCTGTCCCTCGTTTATCGCGGGTGTTATGTTCTAAAAATAACCAGTGATAGGTGAAATCAAGTAGCCAATTTTATTTTTTTGACGGTGCAAAACGTTTCGTGGACATCGTGGACATACAGTACTGCACTTCAGAGTCACACTGCTAGCGATCGATGCAGCGATTCTGTACTGTACAGGAGAGACGTCACGGAGGAGATCGTCTGCAGCGATCAGGATACAGGACACAATGTGACGTTAAAAAAAAGCATGCAAACTTGCACTAAAAAATCCGCGAAACAGCGAGGTGAAAGGTGAACCGCGTTATAGCGAGGGACCGCTGTAATTTTGAAGGTAAGTCACAACATACCCTTCGTATATGAAGGGTATATGTATATGTATAGAAACCCTTACCAGCAATCATTCATTTTTTGTGTGGCTTTTTTCACGGTTTGTTAACATGCTGTGTAGGTGTGTACTTGACTAGCTGATATCGACATAACGGGGGAAACATCTGGTTTGACTATTCTTCACCTGTAGTTTGAATGCTGAACATTTGCCTGTTTAAATCATAAGACCAGTCACTATACAGAGATGTGCTTCTGAATGTGGACGATGTGTCTTCTGCATGCAGTAATGCAGTTCTGCTTGTGTTGAGACGCTTTAAACGTCAAAATTGATCATTAGATTTTTTATGACACACAGTGGTGAGTGTTCCCACCTTCTGCTCTTTGTAACTTAACGCAATCTTTACGTTTTCGAGTTTTGGACATGATTTTGGAGTATATCTTCACATGTAGCGATTGACCGCAAAGTAAAGCTACCGGAAATGCACAACCCCACATCCGGTCTCAAACCAGGAAGTTAGCATTGTCTCGTGCACATAGTCAATTGGTCCCTTTGTGATTGACTCTCTGGTGAACCCGGTGTCGGTCCGCCTTAAGTTGCCCCGGAACATGCGGATCCACAATGTCTTTCACGTCTCTCAGGTGAAGCCCTGTCTTTCCAGCCCTCTGTGCCCTCCTTCCGGGCCCCCTCCGCCCGCCTGGGTCATCGATGGCCATCCGGCCTTCACCATCTCGCGCATCATGGATGTCAGGCGCAGGGGGCGTGGTTTGCAGTACCTGGTGGATTGGCAGGGCTACGGCATAGAGGAGCGGTCTTGGATCCCGCGTGCGGCCCTCCTGGACAGGAACATGGTGCGGGCGTTCCATGACGCTCATCCTGGGAAGCCTGGGGGTCGCCAGGAGGCTCCCGTTGGGGGGAGGGGGTACTGTCACGGCCTGGGGGTTCAGCTGGTCGCTGATCAGCTGTCTCTCCCTCTTTCTCTCTAGTCCTCTCTCTCCCTCTCTCTCGCCAGGGCTGAACTCATTATGGGTTCACGCCCTTGGCCCACGCCCTCAGAGGAAGAAACACCTGTGCCTCATCAGTGTGGTATTTAAGACAGGAAGCAACGGCTGTTCTTCGCTGGATCGTTGTGAGAATCGCGTCAGTGAAAGTCGAGCGTCCCAGCAAGTATTTTCCCGTGCAGTGTGTGTTCAGCATCTAACAAGCGTTTCTTTGTGTACAGATTCCCTGGACTGTTTCCCTGGTGTGCGAGTGGATTCGTGTTTGGATTGTGTGGAGAGAGACGAGCGTGTTCCCCTGGATTTTCCCCGGAGCCCTGCCCCCCTCACCTTTTGTACATAGCACTGTCCCGTATCTGTGTATATACACTCATTGGACATTGTTCTTTAATAAATTCTCTTGTGTGCATCATCCCCGGAGTCCAGCGCATGAGTCCACCTTGTACTTCGTGACACTAGGACCATAACAAACTTTAAAATTTTAAGGCACACCAGTTAAGGATCAGTACAGCTCTGCGGTCCATCAGTTTACTTAAACCATAGTGACATGCTTGCATATTAACCACATTCTGTGACAGGACATGTAGAAACCCAGACATGCACCTACTGTCAGCTTACCCTCCGTCTGCATGATTTTAGAGAAGATACTGTATGCTTATGAGGTTTCACTCTACCGCTGGACAGATTGAATACGACATGGTCACTGCACCATCAGGCTGGCGAGAGCACTGTTCATTATTATTTTTCAAACCCTTGGCCCAATTGAAAAAACATTGGATTAGGTCCATTGCACAGTTTACATTATCCTACATCACGGCTCCCCCAGGGGGCTATTGAGGAGGTGACGAGAAAGAAACCACATGCTGTTAAATCTGTCTGAACTGAAGACAAAGAAATTCTCTTTGATCGTGTCTGTACCAGAGGGATGTTTGGAAATTATCCTTAGTGGGATGACATCAGACTAAATCAGAGGTTCAAATACTTCAAGGAGAGGGCACCTTAAATGTGGATGTCTAAAGAGTTCCTTTCTTTTTCAAATCTGCTTTTGTTCCTGTCAGGAAGTTGGCAGGAAGTTGGTGGACATGCCAAGATGGCACATCAAAAAGGAGCCATCAGTCTTTCTGAGCCAGTAATATAATGTTGAAATGTAGCTAAAAGTAAGACTAACATCAAAGAAGAAGAAAAACAAGAGGGAAGCTCTCAGTCACACAGACCTAGCCTGCGACCCCATCGAACTAAAGCTCGTTAGAGAAAAACGTTTATATCTTAGCCAGTTGGCGAGTGGTTCCTGGAGGTTTCTGGCAATCACAAGGTGAACCTGGTTGGAAGGAGGTATATGTGCCTACACTGAAAACCTCTTTTGTTTTGCTTTACTGTGACTAGATTGCTTCCCTGTAGTTTCTGTGGAAGACACCAAATTGCATTGGTAATTCAGTTTTCACTTTTAATTTGAGGTTTTATCTTTGTCAACAAACACACTTTTGGAGTTTGTCACCTGATTTGTTAAAAGAGTCACAAAGCACGTCTATTCCTTGTCCCATATGTATCTTTTTAAAACAATTTCACAAATATCAAAAACAAAGCAGCATGATTCAGTAATGTGAGGTTACAAGTTTTGTAGTAAGCATTCTGCATTTGTATATTTCATGTGAACTTGTTCAGACGAAACATTTTAAACTAATCGTTTGGCTCAGCAGGTGTCATTGCGCTGAATGTTGAAATCCAATACATCTGTCTTGGAGACAGAAGCTTTGATAGATTGAACCCTCTGGCTAGAAGAGATGAAATCCAGATTCCATGTAAGGAACTATCATCCTCCCACAATCGACAAAGCCTACAACCATGCTTTAACATCTTCAGATTCTGAACTGCCTTTTACCACTGAGTTTAACCACTGTCAGAAATGTAAGTAAAATCACAAAAATACCTCTCCTTTGTGTTAGCCAGGACTATATGTAATAACTTTGTACATAGTTTGTACATACCTGACATACCTGGCTTAAGATATCCTCCTGAAAACTAAGGAAAAGAGAATCTTCCCATTAAACTTTTTTCTATTTTTTTCCTCTTTGGAGGTAATAAAAGCCCCCCCAAACACATGAGATATCAATGGAAAGCCCAGGATGTCCTCTATTTAATACATCTGGACTTAGTAGGGTAGCTCAAATACATCATAAACAAATGTCCATTACAGAGGACATAAATGAATACGTTGATTCTCAGAGGATATGGAAAATGCAGTCAGTGTAACTTTCAACACAGAACAACCAATTGAAAACAAAGGATGCCAACACCAAACATGCCCATATGGAAAAGAAATAGTAAAAACCTATATGATTTACTCATGAAAGTGGCCACTTTCTCATTACTTTCATATATTGTTTTAATAAGTATCCGAAACATACAAGTTTCATTTATATAATTTTTCAAGGGATCTTATATCTGTTTTCACTCTTGTATGCTTTTCATACAAGTTTCACACAAGACAGATACAAACTTTATAAGATTTATATATATCTTTTCCATATGGGTGGCTCCCCAAACTCTTAATTTCATTGGACTTGAAAAGTGTAACTCTTCCATCCAGATGGGGCTCAAAGCTTCCTTCTCAGAGAGAGATATATCTGAGCCTAACACTCAATTACACCTGAACGTTTAGTTTAAAATGATTCTTCTGAACAAATGTATATAAAATATAGCAACTATGCAGTACTTACTCTAAAACTGTAATCTCTGTCAGTATTGTAGTACTTTTTAAAAAAAGTAGAAGGGGGGACATGGGACATGGGAGAAAAAAAAAATTAAGACAGACTTTTGCGAGATCCCGCAAAACTAACTCGGGATCTCGCAAAACTTTTGCGAGCTCTCGCAAAAAAAACTCGGGATCTCGCAAAACTTTTGCGAGATCTCACAAAACAAACTCGGGATCTCGCAAAACTTTTGCGAGATCTCGCAAAAGTTTTAGCCGCATTCTTCGGACGCTGGCTCGAAGCTGACCGGGAGGTCGAGGCAC
The DNA here is from genome assembly GCF_051167445.1 of Perissodus microlepis. Classification (NCBI taxonomy): domain Eukaryota; kingdom Metazoa; phylum Chordata; class Actinopteri; order Cichliformes; family Cichlidae; genus Perissodus; species Perissodus microlepis. The sequence goes on along the minus strand of NC_140466.1, from coordinate 24,394,090 downwards.
GATGTGCCGGGAAAGCGGTGTTCCTCCCGGCTGTAGTAGGTCTCGACCTCCTGTTAGCTTTGAGCTAACGGGAAGAATGCGGCTAAAACTTTTGCGAGATCCCGCAAAAGTTTTGCGAGATCCCGAGTTTGTTTTGCGAGATCTCGCAAAAGTCCGTCTTAATTTTTTTTTCTCCCATGTCCCCTCCGGGGCTCCGTAGGAAATGCCATGTGACTCATTACACCAATAATCTGGTAAACTGCTGTATATAAATGATATGATCAAACTGGTTGAAGTATCTCAATTACTTTTTAATGACATTTTTTGTGTCATCAACTACCATAAAAAGGGCTATAAAAGAAGTGCAATGCTTTTTGATTTTTTTTTAATTTCATCATTACTGGTCCAGAGCAAACTGCTGAAACTTCTGCTTTCATCGAGGTGAACATACTTGATGATGATTGCTTTATCAAGCACATTTGATTAGCAGCACCTGGCTGCTACTTAAAGTCTTAATTTCTATGGAAGCAGTAAGATTGTGATTACTGTGTCACAGGACTGTGAAAACGTTGTTTCACATGACTTTGTATGATTTTGGTTTAGCACCATAGATGAATATAGGGGAAAGCACATCATCATCAGAGATTCAATTTAGTCATGGCATCATATGCTCTCAAAAGTATAGATTTACTGGAATTTACCGTGTATATGTGTGGTTTTAAAGTAAAAAAAAATGTATAGAGCAAGTCTAAGCTGAGAGGAATGTGTGATAGATTTTCTTGGTAGACAGTTTCTCTGCAAATTGCTACAAAATTACCTAAAGTGATTCTCTTTATCCTATCCTAAACATCTGTATCCTGGTGTTTCTCCTGACTATAAGGGACAAAATTATGTGACTCTAATGTTAGTAAACAAACCTGGACTTTTAGCGCAAGTTAAACTGCATCACCGCTGTGATCAAAACACCAAATGAGCGAATATCTTCTTTGTTTTGTTTTTTCTCTGCGTTTGCACTTGTCAACATCTAATGCTAATGGGATCCAAGGGAGCTAAATTGAACAGCTGTGATGAGCAATCTCTATACCTTTATGGCCAGATATAGAAAATAGTCTTGTTCTTATGTTGTGCGCGATTATGATTATTAACTGTTTTTTGTTTGTTTGCACCATCTATGTTAAATATTTGGACATCAGCCATGTTGCACAGGGACATTTTATTTGGCCTCTGTGTGTTCACCAGGTCTAGTAATGCTGGAGCCGTTCAATGTATCAAATCCTTCCTCTGGCGTTCTGGAGCCATTTTCAGGAACTCTTATAGCAATGAAACCCAGAAAGAGAATTTCTTTTACTCTCCTCAGCATGATCTGTTATAGTTTCTGTAATGGGTCAGTGGAAACTTTCAGTCATAAACACAGGTGCTGTTCCCTAAAAGTAGCTTAGGGCAACAACAATAACTCTTTAGAGGTTTTGGTAAAGCACAGAACATGGACAACAGGAATGTAGTTGACATAAATATGTCCATGGGGGAGGGCAAAGTGTCGATAACATTTACAATAATAGCTGTTCTTAGAGGTGCCAGTGGAAAAACTGCTAGTGCGTATGCATTATTGTCTTCATTAAGCCAGGGTTACATTAACAACCTATTCATCATCCAAGTCCTTAGATATGCAGTTTTGAAATATTGATTTGTTGTTTTTTTTTTTTTCACTTACAAGAGGAAGAAAAGAGGACTCATAGGTTACTGACAGTAAAGACAAACAGAGGTAAACAAACAGACTGTGCAACATATGCTGAAGCCTTATGTGCGGTGAGTATCTCTGAAGATGTGTTGCTACAATTTTAAATAAGAAAAAAAGATTCAGACCTTGAAGAAACCATGTATATAAACTGATGTTATGTGGGAGTGAAGAAAAGCAGCTTTCCTTAAAATTAAATATACAAATCTGAGCACACAGAGATCCGCAGACCCTGGCCATAGTCATGGACCAAGCTTATTTTTTTATATCTGTTTCTTTCTCTCTGTCTTACCCTCCCTTTTTTTCTCTTTCCATTTCTTCACGCTCAGATGGCAAAATGGTCTGTGACTACTCATAACCAGACATCTTCTCAGCGTCTTCTTGACTGTTAACTTCCCCCTCCCCTTGTGCAGATCTCTCTGCTCGCGCCTCTTGGGTTTATTTCCTTCCTGAGCCATTAACAAGTCTTTTGATTATTAATTCAAGAAAACTTTTAAACCGTTTGTCATTTGTGTACGAGTTGTGGTTCATTCACTGTCACGTTTGATGAATTATTCCTAAATTTGGATTCATTTGTTCCCACATTTTGGTCATTTTATTTGTGCTTTCTGATAAATTTATGCGCGTGCTTTGATGAATTTGCATGGAGAATTTGCAAAAGAGAAGTGCACAATAGATCAGTCTTTCACCCCAAAGCTACACTACAAATTATTACAGAGGGGCAAACGGGGAGCAACACTTCTCCTAATAAGATGAGCTACCCTGAAAACATGATTTGTGGACTATGATATTCTTGTCAGGTTTTTTAAAAACATTTTTCATGGGTCATGCGAAAAAACGTGTTATTGCAATGAAAAACTTTCTCCCTCCTCTAGATTTTTATGCCCCAGTTGAAAGTCTCCAACATTGTTACATTGCATCTGTTTTCTTACTTATATTGATGTTGTGTGCTTAATTTATAAATCAGGAAGTCCCAAAACACAGAGATTGAGCTATTATGCAGATGGGGGGAAGAAAAGTCACACAACTTATCAATAAATCCACAGCGCCTGGAGCACATTGGACAATCCGCAGTGCTACCTGTTAAAACTAAACAAAATTTGGGGGAAAAAACACACTGTCATCCTGAGGAAAACATTAGCTATTAATATTTAATAATTGGGGCATTCACAGTAATCACTGAGAATCAGAAGTGGGATGGGTAGAACTGCTGTTTATCTTCGGCAGCATACACTCTGCCCCCTCCTCCCTCTTGTTCTCTGCCTTTCTCTCTTTCTCATTGACAGCTCCTCCACCCAGAGTCAGCTGTGGCACAGGCCGGGCACAAAAAGTCAAAAGGGTGCAGATATAAACTTTTATCTTTTAATTAAGGTTATACATCAACAAAAACAGCCTTTTAATTATGACAATAAACACACAGCCCTCCTAACTGTCAGTCACAAACACAGCAACATAATGAAATCGATACAGAGCTCGACGCGTAACCAGTGCTTGATAATGTGCCCCCACCCCCCGGATTAAAAAGGTCTTTATATGCACACACAACACACACCTGAGGCATTTTCTGCATAGAGAATGAGCAGTTTACGATGCACAGATGTGTCTATAAGACTTTATTTATTAGATTGACCCGTAATTATTGTAAACAATAAATAAAAGAGTGGCTGTAACAGCAATGAATTGTATCTGATGCATGCAGAATAGCATGTTGTGTGGGCACTGAAATAAAAATGTACCTCTATATTTTTTTTCTTTGATCTGGTACTCTGGTGCTAAACGTAGCTAAAATGAAGGAGATGATCGTTGACTTCCGGAGGACACGGCTCGAGCACATTCCTCTCAGCATCAGCGGCCGCCCAGTGGAGAGAGCTGAAGAAGTCAGGTTCCTAGGTGTGCAGACCTCGAAGGACCTGAGCTGGCACAAGAACATCTCAGTGATCACAAATCGGGCCCAGCAGTGACTTCAGTTCCTGCGGAGGTTGAAACAAGCCTCTGTCCCCTCCAGCATCCTTAGGACTTTTTACAGAGGCATGTTTGAAAGTGTTTGACATACTGAATATCAACGCGATAATCCAGCTGCAGTGTGATAGACAAAAAAAGCACTGCAGAGGATAGATAGAGCAGCTGGGAGTGCCATCGCAGTTTCCCTCTCCTCTGTCCAAGACCTCTTCCAGAACCACTGCAGGAGCAGGGCACTGAACATCATAAAGGACCACTCACACCCTCTCCACAAAAATGGTTTTGCAGTATAAAAGGCAGCACCTCCAGACTGATCAGCAGCTTCCTCCCACAGGAAGAACTGTACCGTTGACTACAGTACAGTACCCAGGGGTCTAGGTAGTGTTTTAGTTTACGTTTTAATTATCTATCATTCTTACACAGTTATTTACTTATCAATTTTTCATATTTTTTAAGTGACTGTTAAGGCGGTTGGGTCAAGCTCCTGATGCTGTCTGTGCAGATTAATTGCAGTGCTTTTACAACCTGTCTGTATTTATAAATCAGACAAGTTATTTGCAACCTTTTTGAGAGTGAATGCAGCCAGTTCAAGTCAGACTAAGATTGTTTGGAGATGGGTTGCCTCCCACCAGACGACCTCTGCAATCGCCAAGTGATGAAAATTGGTCAACAAGAGATTGAGGGTGTTGCACAGTTAATCTCCCGGAGACACTGGCCAGTTTTTGGTTTATAAATAACCACGAAGGGAGCTACACCAAAGTTTGCCAAAATTCTTCATCCTATTCTTTTCTTTTTTTAAATTTATCTGCTTGTTTCTTTGTTCCCATTCGGTTCGAGTTCACATGACCGTCAAAATTACTTCTCTGTTTTTCACTGTAGTCACATACATACTTAGCAGGAGCACGAATGGTTGCCAGCCAACACAGAGCCATCAGTATGCACGGCAGTGCACACAGCAATAACTGTGGATGCAAGCCACATGTTTTATAGATGTCAAGGACTACCTGCCAAATTGTCCCAGTGGTGCTCTATTCCGGTTATGTTGCACTCTTTACCTAATAATACTAAAGCATTTCTTACACGGGACAGTGGAAGTCCCAGTATTGTCGTAAAATTTGGTGTAGGTGTTCTTTCCCAATCTAATTTAATCTAAGGTGCCAGAGAGTCACTTGCTGTGATTCTGCACCTCTGGCAAAAGAACTTTAGTGTCCTCTGGAGAGAAGCCGTTGTAATGGATCAACTCAGGACTCATATCACAAAATTGTTTCATCATGTCGCAAACAACTTTTTGTTGCTGCAGGGTGGCTTGATGTGTCAAGAGAACATTTGTGTCAGCAAACACATGTAAACCGCTTTGTTATGAACCAGACAAGTAATGGGCCCTGTTTCCCCTTCATCTGAACACAACACAACAAAACAAAATGAGATTGCTCTGCTTCACCTTAATCGTCATCCGCCTCTTAGAGAACAAGGAAGTGCTTGAAGCCAAAGAATAACTTTATTGCTTCAAAATTAATCTGTAATAAAAGCTTTAGTTCTTGTGTTGGTGTATTCAGATGTGATCTAGAGTGGTGTGGTCTTTGAGTGATTTGTGTGGAAGTCCCAGGAGCTGTACGTTCATATTCTCTTCTGCGCCTGCAGAGATGAGTCTCTGCATAAGCGGGTCTAGACAAACGTGTCTTAAAAGCAGCTTCCTCGGCAACTGAGACTATTGAGAGCAGTGGGGCATGTAATGGTGTGCTATAAGCAAACATATGAAATTAAAATTGCACCTAAAAATCAGCATCATATTTTTTATGGTACAGATTCAACTAGGAGCTGGAAACATTCCTCAAATTTTTTGGTCCATGTTGACATGATAGTGTCATACAGTCAATGTTGAGAAGGTTACTTTTAAAATGTATTCCACTACAGATTACAGAATACATGCTCCAAAATGTATTTTGTAACATATTCCGTTACGTTACTCAATGAGAGTAATGTATTCTGAATACTTTGGATTACTTAACAAACTCGCCATACCAATACCAACTAGATTTTTAAATCTTAATATAAATGAGTAACAGTAGGGTGGACATTAGGTAAGGCTGCACTTTTTACAGCGATCTCGTATAGAAAACTATTCCGTGCATATATGAAACAGGTCCGTGGTTCCGAACCATAGTAAAGGGACCTCTGGCTAATACATCGGGTTCCGTGTCGGGCTCATAGCCAAAAACTAGCTTTACTTTGTTGTCTGGGTCAACTTTGCTAGCGAGAGACAGAGAGAGGCGTTGAAAGGCTGCTCCAACGGAACTTATTGTTTCGGAGGAAAACACGAACACCAATGTTCCCTCTAAGCTGCGCACGTGCGCAATTGCGCACTGCTGGCACGGTCGCTGCGCACTGATAATCTGCGTTGCGCACAGAAAAAAAATCTAACCTGAATTGAAATTAAAATGAATACTTTAACGATTCTGTTTTGCAGTGTTAGTCAGTGAGTGACTGGCTGCTCCAGTATGGAATTAGAACGATGCCACCTTATCCCATAGTCCAGCCAATAATGCGATTCACATTCGTATATACGCAGCTAATCAACGTCGTCGACAGGCTATGACAGCGTCCTTATGTGCCGACACCGGTGTTTTAGCTAGCAAAGCGGCGTGGCTGATGTGGAGTGAAGCCACGTTAATGACAACGTGTACAACCATTGGAGATGTGAGCAGGACAGACGGAACAATTGACGGAAAAAGTGTGGACTTTATACCAGTTTTTAAATTGTGTTGATAGGCCACGTAAAACCAGAGTTATGATTAAAAATATATGCAGTGTTTGGTTTTCTTCCTGAATACTATCGTTATTTATATTTACTGCGGGAAGAAACGGTAAAACCGGCGTTTTATAAGGAAAACGCTTGAAAGCACTCTCCACCTCTGAGCAAAAACAAAACCAAAAAAACCCCACCCTTTCCTATTGGTGCAAAAATGTACCATGTCGACCAATCAAAAAATGATATGGCAACATGGCATTTAGTTGTTTAGGAACATTGGTCATTATATACTGTATTTTGCAGACAGAGAGTTACAGGACTCTATCCCAGACCACAGACTCATACTAATAATACAAGTTAGAGCTTTATTTTTACTTCCAACAGTGTTAATATACTACACAGGTCATGAACATTTTTTTTAAAATTTTCATTGTAAGTGGGCTAAAGCAGTTAATTAAAAGTAGTCTAACATAAATGTAAATGCTGTAATTTGATTCTTTTAATAAACCATGTAACTTGGATGGATTTGATGCTGGCATGACCACGGTGCACACGTCTGCTGTTGCTCACAGTGGTCCAAGGGACCGCTCAGGGAGTTTGTGTGTTTGCTCAGACACATGGAAAATTAGAGGGAACATTGACAAACACAGTGTACAGTCGAGTCTTAATCCGGTCTTTAAGTGATGACGTGATGAATCCTGCTTCCGGGCCCAAACTACCCTGCGTTTAATAAGGCTTTTGTGTTTTTAACATGTTTTAATGCTTTGTATCTGGTTCTATTTATTCTCAAAAAGCCCCTAAAAACAGTCAGTGATCACTGTCGCCCTCTCTCGGTTTTTATTACTGCTATTCATTTTAAAGCTCAGTTTTTAAAGCCTTACGATGCAACTACAGCCCAGCCCATGCAGCAGTATATTATTGACTAACCTCGAATTGTGGATGAATTATCTCAGTTGTTCTCCTGACTTAAGTTTGGTCCGTTTACAGCATCCTGCCATGCGATTGCATTTGTCCCTGACCATCGAGAATCCTCACAGCAACTTTTATCGAGTGGAAAAAAGTTAGCGTTCATCCTCCACCTTCACTGTTTATATTATGCTAACATAGCTGTGTCGCTAGCGATCACGTAGCACATTGGATGCCTGGATGTTTAACTTAATTGTTACACCTGGTAGAGCAGCCACACTGGTCATTTTATTACAGATGAAAGAATTTAGACAGTTTTTAACTCTCAGTGATGCTGCAGTGATTGTTTGGCTTATGGACCTGCAGCGGAGTTTGGGCCCAGACACGGCTAATGACATCAGACATAAAGGAGTCATTCCACGAGAATGGTTAAAATTGGACTTGGATGTTTTCACATTTTTTACCAAAATGTATTATTTATATGTATATCCCACATCATTAAGGATATATTTAACTATCAGAAAAATGCATTTTCCCATCTCAGGCATTAGTTTTCTTTTATTATTGATCATATTTTCAAGATGTAGTGACTGTAATTCTTCAACCCCGTTATGGACACTTTGGAGGCTCTCTGAATATCATCTTAAAATGTATTTCTAAAGAAATCAATATGTTTACATTAATTAGATGTCCCCCATACCAATTCAATAATTTTACATAGAAAAATGACATAAAATCACACATTTTTACTCTCTTAAATCCTGAAATGTAACTAATGAGTGAAAGCAATCTTGTCATTTTTCATCAAAAATTTAGTTTAACTAAGAATTGTAATCAAAATCAATGATCAGATGATAGCGCTCAATATTTTAGACAGAAATCCCCAAACATTAAATTATTTTTTCAACATTTTAAGAAAATAATATATGAAAATGTAGGTGTGACGGTGTTGAGACTAGCATAACAGGGTTGAAGATGGTAACAGGGTTGAAGAGACAAATACAGCTTTACATATAAACAGTTGTTTACTCTTAAATTCAATGTATAGGGCTTTCCATTAGCATTATATCTCACTTTGTAACCATAGGAAGGACACCAGATACAAATTGCAGTAGAATTACGTTTTATTAATCTAAAGTAAAAACAACCACAACAGCACATTAACAACTAACAAACATTGTAAAGTGAATTGCTCAAATGTAACATAATGCGTGTGTGTGTGTGTGTGTGTGTGTGTGTGTGTGTGTGTGTGTGTGTGTGTGTCTAGGCATAAGAGAGCCTCATGAGTTGTGCTAAAAGTCACCTCATCCTTGCTCCAATAACATACAATTAAACTTGATGAACTGGTTGAAGTAATAACAATAATAATCAGTTAACGATTTCAATGTGTCTGTGTCAGAGTGTTTTTGCATGTGTGTGCCTGCATCAGTGTGTGTGTCTGTATATATGCATGAATGTGCCTTTTGTTTCATGAATTCATCTTTTGAGTCGGTTCCACACCTCTTTCAAGACTTCCACACTTTGTCACAGCCCGTGGGGGTGGAATGAGTTCAAGGACATCATCAAACAGGTACCAGAGGATATCATCCTGATGTGGCCAGAACAATCGGTTTGACCCAACACGATGCATGCATTTGACCTGGACTTGTGTTGTTTGTATTTTTAGAATGATGCCTGGATACAAATCATCGTCATATCTGAGAATACACCATTTACTAATCAGCTCTGGACTTTCCCACTGGATTTCTTTTCCTGGATTCCCCCCACTGCCTGTCTGTGATACAGCTGTTTCTATCTTCTGGCCAAAAGTGAAACACTTGGTGTTGAAGCACTTGCAGTTAAACTGCTTCCATGTTGTGCACATGCAGCTTACATTACGAACCATCAGTTCTCCTGGAGCTACAGTAACGACCTGGTGAATTCTCATGGTTCCAGGAACAGCTGGTATCTGCTTTGGCATTTTCTTCATAGCTCCCTCAACATCTTCACTTTTCACAAAGAACAGTTTCACACTTGTGTTTGTTTCAGACAAGGCCCTGAATAACTCTTCTGTATCTGGGATGTCATGCCCCTTTGCTACCATCATGTCAGCTGCTCTTTTTAAGGCTCCCCCGACACCATCTGGTGCTCCTTTTCCATGACTGGCCTCAAAAAAATTCCAAGAACCAGCCTTGAATCCTCTTCTGTCCAGTTCTGTAGTGAAAAGGTAGAAGTTTCTTCGTTGTTTGTATCACGTACAGGCTTAAAAAGTGCAGCACACTTGTGGATGTTGGCCTTGAAGGTAATCTAGCCCAGGATTTAGGTGCTGCCATATTGCTGGAGGGCCTTTATGTCTACTGGGGGAGACATAAAAACCCATCTCCATAGAGACTGTGTCAGCTTCCAAAAAGACAAAAAACAAACTAAAAACCAGCAACAAACAACTTAAACATAAACAATCAAAAAGAAAGAACAATACAGTATCCACATCTGAACCAAAGAGTAAAACAGTGAAATGTGGATTATTAAATATTAGGTCTCTCTCCTCCAAGTCTCTGTTAGTACATGACTTAATAATTGATCAACAAATTGATTTACTCTGCCTTACAGAAACCTGGTTGCAGCAGGATGATTATGTTAGTTTAAATGAATCAACACCCCCGAGTCATTCTAACTACCAGAAACCTCGAAGCACAGGCCGAGGGGGCGGTGTGGCAGCAATTTTTCACACCAGCCTATTAATTAATGAAAGACCAAGACAGACTTTTAATTCATTTGAAAGCCTGATGCTTAACATTGTCCACCCCAGCTGTGAAACTCAGAAACCAGTCTTACTTGTTATCATCTATCGTCCACCTGGGCCTTACACAGAGTTTCTGTCTGATTTCTCAGACTTTATATCTAATTTAGTTCTGAGCTCAAATAAAATAATTATTGTGGGTGATTTTAACATCCATGTAGATGCTAAAAATGACAGCCTCAACATGGCATTTAGTCTGTTATTAGACTCAATTGGCTTCTCTCAAAATGTAAAAGAACCCACCCACCACTTTAATCACACTCTAGATCTTGTTTTAACATATGGCATAGAAACTGAACATTTAACAGTGTTTCCTGAAAACCCTCTCCTGTCTGATCATTTCCTGATAACATTTACATTTACAATAATTGATTACACAGCAGTGGAGAGTAGATTTTATCAAAGTAGATGTCTTTCTGAAAGCGCTGTAACTAAGTTTAAGAATATAATCCACCCACTGTTATCGTCTTCAATGCCCTGTACCAACACAGAGCAGAGCAGCTATCTGAACGCTACCCCAACAGAGGTCGATTATCTTGTTAATAATTTCACCTCCTCACTACGTACGACTCTGGATACTGTAGCTCCAGTGAAAACTAAGGTCTCTAATCAGAAGTACCTGACTCCGTGGTATAATTCTCAAACACGTACCCTAAAGCAGATGACTCGTAATCTGGAGAGGAAATGGCGTGTCACAAATTTAGAGGATCATCATTTAGCCTGGAGAAATAGTTTGCTGCTTTATAAGAAAGCCCTCCGCAAAGCCAGAACATCTTACTATTCATCACTGATTGAAGAAAATAAGAACAACCCCAGGTTTCTCTTCAGCACTGTAGCCAGGCTGACAAAGAGTCAGAGCTCTGTTGAGCCAACCATCCCTTTAACGTTAACTAGTAATGACTTCATGAACTTCTTCACAAATAAAATTTTTATCATTAGAGAAAAAATTACCAGTAATCATCCCACAGATGTAATATTATCTACAGCTACTCTTAGTACCATTGATGTTAAGTTAGACTCTTTTTCTCCAATTGATCTTTCTGAGTTAACTTCAATAATTACTTCCTCCAAACCATCAACGTGTCTTTTAGACCCCATTCCTACAAAACTGCTCAAAGAAGTCCTGCCATTGATTAATTCTTCGATCTTAAATATGATCAACCTATCTCTAATAATCGGCTATGTACCACAGGCCTTCAAGCTGGCTGTGGTTAAACCTTTACTCAAAAAGCCATCTCTAGACCCAGCAGTCTTAGCTAATTATAGGCCAATCTCCAACCTTCCTTTCATATCAAAAATCCTTGAAAGAGTAGTTGTCAAACAGCTAACAGATCATCTGCAGAGGAATGGTTTATTTGAAGAGTTTCAGTCAGGTTTCAGAGCTCATCACAGCACAGAAACAGCTTTAGTGAAGGTTACAAATGATCTTCTTATGGCCTCTGACAGTGGACTCATCTCTGTGCTTGTCCTGCTAGACCTCAGTGCAGCGTTCGATACTGTCGACCATAATATCCTATTAGAGCGATTAGAACATGCTGTAGGTATTACAGGTACTGCACTGCAGTGGTTTGTATCATATCTATCTAATAGACTCCAATTTGTGCATGTAAATGGAGAGTCCTCTTCACACACTGAGGTCAATTATGGAGTTCCACAGGGTTCAGTGCTAGGACCAATTCTGTTTACATTATACATGCTTCCCTTAGGCAGCATCATTAGAAGACATAGCATACATTTTCACCGCTATGCAGATGACACCCAGCTCTATCTGTCCATGAAGCCAGATAACACACACCAATTAGTTAAACTGCAGGAATGTCTTAAAGACATAAAGACCTGGATGGCCGCTAACTTTCTGCTTCTTAATTCAGATAAAACTGAGGTTATTGTACTCGGCCCTGAAAATCTTAGAAATATGGTATCTAACCAGATTCATACTCTGGATGGCATTACCTTGGCCTCCAGTAACGCTGTGAGGAACCTTGGAGTCATTTTTGACCAGGACATGTCCTTCAACGCACATATTAAACAAATATGTAAGACTGCTTTCTTCCATTTGCGCAACATCTCTAAAATTAGAAATATCCTGTCTCAGAGTGACGCTGAAAAACTAGTTCATGCATTTATTACTTCCAGGCTGGACTACTGTAATTCATTATTATTAGGATGTCCAAAAAACTCACTGAAAAGCCTTCAGCTAATCCAAAATGCTGCAGCAAGAGTACTGACAGGGACTAGAAGGAGAGAGCATATTTCTCCTGTTTTGGCTTCCCTTCATTGGCTTCCTGTTAAATCCAGAATTGAATTCAAAATCCTGCTCCTCACATACAAGGTCTTAAATAATCAGGCCCCATCTTATCTTAATGACCTTGTAGTACCATATCACCCTATTAGAGCACTTCGCTCTCGCTCTGCAGGCCTACTTGTTGTTCCTAGAGTATTTAAAAGTAGAATGGGAGGCAGAGCCTTCAGTTTTCAGGCCCCTCTTCTGTGGAACCAGCTTCCAGTTTGGATTCGGGAGACAGAAACTATCTCTACTTTTAAGATTAGGCTTAAAACTTTCCTTTTTGCTAAAGCATATAGTTAGGGCTGGACCAGGTGACCCTGAATCCTCCCTTAGTTATGCTGCAATAGACGTAGGCTGCCGGGGGATTCCCAAGATGCATTGAGTTTTTCCTTTCCAGTCACCTTTCTCACTCACTATGTATTAATAGACCTCTCTGCATTGAATCATATCTGTTATTAACCTCTGTCTCTCTTCCACAGCATGTCTTTATCCTGTCTTCCTTCTCTCACCCCAACCGGTCGCAGCAGATGGCCGCCCCTCCCTGAGCCTGGTTCTGCCGGAGGTTTCTTCCTGTTAAAAGGGAGTTTTTCCTTCCCACTGTCGCCAAAGTGCTTGCTCATAGGGGGTCATATGATTGTTGGGTTTTTTTCTGTATCTATGAAGCGCCTTGAGGCGACTTTTGTTGTGATTTGGCGCTATATAAATAAAATTGAATTGAATTGAATTGAATTGAATGGTGCTAAAGCACACAGGCTCTGAGAGTCCACCAACATACAACACACCAGTATGAAGGGTGGCCTGCTGATGTGAAGCCCCAAAGTGGACCACCTGAACTTGAGAACTGTATTTACAGCTGTAGTTTTCTGAGAAGTCAACATGTATCAAAGTCTCCTCCCCTGACATGTTGTTCTTCAGCTCACGGCAGAAGGCATACTGCTGCTTGATATTAAAGTGATGCATTTTAAATTTCTTTACAAAGCTGCGGAAGAGCTCAATGAGGTCCTCTTGTGTGCCCTCCGAAGATTTCTTGACTGTCACCTTGACAGTTGCCTCCATCTCTCACACTCACTCTGCAGGTTTCTCTCCCTTCTTTCAGGATCAGCTTTAAGGCGTTCCCGATGCTTCCTTTGCCTTTCTGCTGCTGTTGTTGGTGCCATCTTTAACATGGAACATAAATCACATTCAGCATGCATGCAGTATAAGAATGGTGATTGAATATAATAATAATTAATTTAAATAATTGGATAACTTAACAACCAAAGTATTAAAATCTCAACCCCATCACAATCTCACAACCCCGTTACAATCAAAAACATAACAGGGTTGAGATTTTTGCACAAACTGGCCGCTGCTCAATATAGTGAATACCAGACAGAGAACACATGGCATGCATGACATTCAAAATCACCATATATTCATGAACTAACAAAAAACTTTTTCATAAGTAATAGTTTTCTATCTTTTTTTCATGTTACGGTGTTGAGTCATTGAGGTTGACGACCACAATATCACAAGATAAATGACTAAAATAAAGGAAAAGAATGGAGCAACTTGCCTGTCTCTGTGGTCCTGTTGTCCAAAAGACTTCAGTGATGTCACTTCCTGATGTATATGAAATTCTGGATCACACCATTGTATTTATGGGGGTGGGATCATTCATGTAACAGGGTTGAAGGGTTAGTCAGGTACAGGAATAATTGTGATTTTAATAAATAATTAACAATTAAATTTGAAAAAAAGAAATATTAACAGCAAAAGAGCACAAATAGATGTTTAGGTTGATACCAAAATGTATTGACTTTTTAAATAGTTTTATTTGGTATTTTCAAAGTAAACTTTCATCAAGGCCATGAGGGACATGACAAAATAGGTGGTGTCAAATGAAAAAACTGTATTATTTCCCATAAAAAGATAAAAATTAGTTCAGTTTTTTTACACTGTATTAAAGGGTACATTTCAATATATATGTAAAGCTGTTTAAATAGAAAGTTTGGTGACCCAATAGATGAAATACACCATAAGAGGTGAGAGGGACTCAAATTGTGCCATTTTCATGGAATGACTCAAAGACCGGATAGCTTACTTACAACTGGGCTACACTGACCATAAGGCTACATTCTTTAGGACTATGCCTGTAACACTCTGCCTATTGCCTTCATATTAAATAATTTTTTGAACAATAATTTTTAATTATGCGGGCCGCAAGTAGGGGTGACATGGGCCGTGAGATTGAGACACAGGCATTAGAGCCTCTTAATGCGCGTTTTGTTTGGATTTCCACCGGCGTGGAATTACCAAAAATAGAGAGGGCATAGCCTAACATATGAAACAGGAAAAGACCACTGTGTAATCCATTTATTTCATTAAAGTAACTGTATTCTGAATACCACCCTTTTAAACGGTAACTGTAATGGAATACAGTTACTCATATTTTGTATTTTAAATACGTAATGGCGGTACATGTATTCCGTTACTCCCCAACACTGCATACAGTTACTGCAGATCTGTCAGGATCACATCCATGAAGTGAATCTCCCGTTTGACCACATCCCAAACACACTCCGTTGAGAAACCAGGTGATGAGGATCTGAGCTTTGTGACACGATGTGGCCTTTGAATGATGCTCAGTTGGTACCAAGGGGTCCAAAATGTGCCGAGATCGTTTTTGCCCAGAAAGATGTTGCTCACTCGATAATTTATCTTGTTTAAATCATTCTTTCTAAATCGTAGAGATGGTTATGTGGTAAATTTGAGACAAATTTGAGCATTTGTCTAAAAGTTGATACGTGTCAAAGCCAAAACATTAACTGAGCTGGTGATGGCTGAGTGGAGGAGAGGCTCAGAAAGGCTGCCAACACATTCTGACGCACAATGCCATTGTGCCACGAGGTTTCTTTTGTGGTTGTTGCCTTGACATACCTGTGGTAATACTGGCTGCCATGTGATTACAAACTTTGTGTTTTGCCCTCGGTTTGGCTTTTCATCACTGCCTTTATCTGCTGATGCAGTTTAGAATCTAAAAGTATTAAGTTAGATTCAAGAAACCTGTTCATGTGTTTTCCCTTTCACACCAGCAGCCTTTCTGCGTCACAGTTGGGAGAGAGACAGCCCTCAGTAATGCCATAACCTGTTATGTCACGCACCATTGTTAAAGGACACCTCCTGCATAAATGAGACATGCCTGTGGCTTTGACAGAACTGCTTTATTTTCTCTCCTGGAAATGAAAACCGCCTACTTGTTGGTCATGACTAAATGAAAAAGAAAAAAAAACCCTGAATCTCCTCTGTGGCTGAATGAAAGCGCCCAAAACCACACTACTGAGCAACTCAGCGTTTGGGGTTTTTTTTTGTAAATCCATTTAAACACAATAGCTGTGATTCCAGCACCTCCCCTCCGACTGAAGTTCTGTTAATGACTATTATTATTTGTGCTGTAAGCCAGGATTTTATGTTTTTTCTTATAGACAATCAAAGCTACATTAGTCCTAAGCTGCTTCACAGTAAACCTTTTCACCTTGCTACACCTAACTCTGCCGCCGACTGCATCTTTTTTTGGGTGAGTTTTTAAATTTAGGGCATTTTTAGCCTCTACTTGTTTTATATCGACGCACACACACGAAAGCACAGGCATGCACAGTGTCCCATAGCCATACTCTCCATCACTCAGAGTTATGGTAGCTACACGGTGCCTTCCGGAGCAGTCAGACTCATCCCCATAGACCTGTCGTACATGGTTCAGTGCCTCATTTTCAATTGTTCTTCAGACCCTCATAAATCACCCTTGAAAGTGTGTGTCTCGTCTCTCCGTGCACTTGAGTGTGTGTGTGTCCATGTTGTTATTGTTGCCAGCTGTTCACACATTAGCAATGTAACTTGGTTACCTTGACCCTCAAACATGCACCTGCCATGTTCCTCTTCATTTACACCTTTGAGCATACTAAACCATGCAAGTGCTGAATTATTTAACATTTTTAAGCACTTATTTGCTTATGTTTTCTCTTCATGGTGAATTTGTACCAACTTGTCTTTGCTCCTGTTTTCCATAGATTTCCAGGCTCATACATTTTCTGCTTGCCCACACTGTTGGCACTCCTTATATTTTCATGTCACCAAGACTTACAGAGCAGCTCAGCTCTCTTCCTTCTCTTAGTATAACCAATTGTTTGTTTAATGTCTTTCAAATCCTGCCATTTTATTTTCAATTTATAACACTCACCAATGCTGCAGTGATGAGGCCAAGTGTTACACTGCAATCTGACATTCCCATTTTCAATAAAGTCCAGATCTGTGAGGACAAGCAGATCATAGAAAAGCAGATCATAGAATAATGAATAATTATTTCTTCCATCTATCTCTGAAAAAGTATAAATTCAAGTCCTGGCCTAGATGCATCTCAGCTCCAAACTTTAGCTCCAGGTCATTATTTCATAAAACGTTCCTTCTTCCTTCTTCAGTATACTGCTGAAAGTATTCACTCCGCCATCTAAATCACTGGATTCAGGTGTTCCAATCACTTTCATGGCCACAGGTGTATAAAATCAAGCATGCAGGCATGCAGACTGCTTCTAGAAACGTTTCTGAGAATGAATTCCAGCGTGGTACCATGACAGGATGCCACCTGCGCAACAAGTCCAGTCGTGACATTTCCTCGCTACTAAATATTCCACAGTTTGTGATATTTTAACAAATTGGAAGCGATTGGGAACAACACCAACTCCACCACAACGTGGCAGGCCACGTAAAATCACAGAGGGTCAGCAGATGCTGAGGTGCATAATGCACAGAGGTCACCAACTTTCTGCAGAGTCAATCTCTACGGACCTCCAAACTTCATGTGGCTTTCAGATTAGCTCAGGAACAGCGTGTAGAGAGCTTTGTGGAATGGCTGAGCAGCTGCATCCAAGCCTTACATCACCAAGCGCAATGTTAAGTGTCAGATGCAGGGTTAGGGTTAACCACTGGACTCTTCATGAGCAGTGGAGATATGTTCTCTGGAGCGAATAATCATGTTTCTCTGTCTGGAAAATGATGGATGAGTCTGGTTTTGGTGGTTTCCAGGACAACTTGTCTGACTGCATTGTGCCAAGTGTAAAGTTTGGTGGAGGGAGATTATGGTATGGGGTATTTTTACAGGAGTTGGACTTGGCCCCTTATTTCTAGTGGAAAGAACTATTAATGCGCCTGCATAACTGGACATTTTGCACAATTTCATGCTTCCAGAATCTGGAAGTTTTGGAGGAAATTTTGTAATTTTATATCTTTAGGCATATTTATTTGGAGTTTTTCCCCCATTGCTTTTGAAAACAACAACAAGAAAAAAAAGGCATTTCAATAATTTCTGCTATTTCTGTTTTGCCTTCTCTCTAATATATATATTTCATCTTCTTTTAAGGAAAAACACTAATATGTACCTCCTTAAAAATATGAATATGACTTTGATCTGACATGTGGTGAAAGTGTTCTGCATTGGTGAGTTTGTGGCTTTTCTTCTTTGTTTCTATCGCTGTGTCCGTTGAAACATCATGTATTTGCCTCACTGGGTTGTAGCATTCCCAATTAAAACTGGGAAATGTGATGCTTGTGGTGTAAATGGCCAACCAGCTCAATTATTATACTGGTTTTGCTTTTTTTGTAAACAAACATTTTCTTGGCTGTTGCAGCTGAGAATATTTGTAAATTCAGTTAACCTTTGCTAACTACCTGCAGGCTTTTAGTGATGACTCGATTTAGCACATTAGCTATGCCCCAACAGTGTGCGGTTAGTTAAAATAAAATCACGATATTTCTCATAAAACGGGTGTCAAAGCAGTGTCAGACTGTATAAACAACAAACTCACTACATCGGTGCTGCAGACTGAGTGCTCACCTACGAGATGTGCAGCTCTTCACCAGCCACGTGTGCGATGCCAGTCTGACAAACAAACTGGCACCATCAAATTAACAGGACATAAAAATGCTGACAGAGTGACAAGACTCTCATAGTCATTTTTTCCATTTCATTGGTGTGTGTTTTACAAGATTTGTATCTGGGAGAAGCACTTGGAGTTTTTTCAAATCTTAAAAAACGTTACCCACCTTCTCCTCCTCCAACCCCCAACGAATCACAGCAGATGGCTGCCCCTCTCTGAGCCTGGTTCTGTGGGAGGTTTCTTCCTGTTAAAGAGAAGTTTTTCCTTTCCACTGTTGCCAAGTGCTTGTTCATAGGGGATCATCTGATTGCTAGGGTTTTCTCAGTCTCTCTATATTATTGTATTGTCTTTACCTTACAATATAAAGTGCACTGAGGCAACTGTAGGTGGCAATATAAATAACATTTTATTGAATTGAAAAAACTAGCAGTATTAAGATACTGGACATTTCTATTTACATTTACACAGGTAATTTCAAAACGAGGAAGACGTGCTGCTGTTTATATCGTCTCAAATTTAAAAGTACAGATTTGTCAATACATAAAGACACTGAATATTTGAAATGGCTGCTTGCTTTCCTTAGTCTCAACACGAGAACACCTGCTGTGCATTCTCGCTTGCTGACCGTCTCTCTGGATTTGCTTTTTTTTGCCTTTTAAATATTTGACAATTTGAGGTTTTTGAACAAATGAAATATCTCAGGAAGGTTTTATCGATGTGGAAGTTACAAAAGCTTCTGCACCATCCGGCCCATCTATAAAACTCAAAAACTATACTTGTTTTAACTTTGGCCAGTCTCACCTCTGTTTGCTCAGCATATTCAGGTTGAGACACGCTAAGGAGAAGAATGCATCATCTTCTAACTTGGCTTGAAATAGCAGTCTAGAGAGGGTGGCAGGCTGCAAGGGTACACAGACTATGCGAGGATAATCCCTCGCCTGTCTTAATATAGGGACGCTTTGCATTTGCTACTGGACTGCACGGCTTCTGTCGGTGGAAAAAGCAGAGCAGTGAAAATAATGCGTAATCAGGTGACTTGGTTGCAGCTGGTCCTGCCGATCTTCAGGTTGGAGAGGGATAATAACAAGCGAGATTGCTGCCAGCAGGCAAGTGTTCCTCATAGGGAATGCGCTCACATTGTGGGAACGGCGATACGTAGAGTGTATGTTGTCTTCCCGCTGTGGTGTGATGAGAAATAATGCAAATGCTTTTGGCAACTGTGTCCCAGGGTGCTGTGTTTCAGTAAGCCTAATAATTCAAATCTCTAAGAATACCACCATCCTTAGAGGTTGTGCATGTTTTCATGTGGAAAGTATCAAACCGATTGTATTGACTAAATCTTCAGGGAAGACAGCAGACTTGGCAAGCCTAGACAGCAGTGGACCTGGGCTGCACCAAATCAAAGCACAGCGTCAGACTGTGAGCTAAGGGACTGTCAGGGTGAAATCTTTTCTTTTTTTTAATAGTCAAAGCTGACCATTAATTAAAGTCCTGCTATGAAATCGGACTCCAGCTGTTTTACACATTTATTTCCTATTTGGACTTTCCTTCTGAGACTTGGTCTATCCTTTTAGCCCAAAGTCAACATTCACAATGAACCAATTAAACAAATGGCTCGATGTAGAAGAAAACCGCTAAAAGTTAGATGGAAACAGCCAGAGCCCTCAGCAGATTCACTCAAACTTGAACCACACACTTATAATGCTGCATTTCTACTGGCAGATAACACTGATGAACACAGCAAATAGAAAAAATGATTTAAGACTCCATATATGTGAGGACTTCAAGATTTTTATTGTGTCACTATATTTCCCTATTGATTAAATAACATTTATTTGAGCTACAGTGTAACATGCACTAAATCCTTGAGTGAAATTACTCAAAGCACTGTGTCCCCTGTGTCATAAAATCAATGCGGAGAGGGGGGAAAGAGCTGCTGGAGTTAATGGTACCCTTTTTTAATTTAAATGATAAATGCCGCAAACGCATTGTCTTCATTAAATTCATTTACAACTTTTCATGACATTCACCTTTTCTGTGTTGCGACGTTGATTCCTATTTGATGCATAAGCCGATAAACCTAGTTGGGTCACGCCGGATAGATTTCCTCTAACAGGACTTTGTATGAGAGGAATACACGTCTGTCCTCAAAAATAAGGAAGCGCCCTGAATGTGTTATAACTCACAAACTGACATTTGTGTGTGCGGCCACGTGTTCCTGTGCAGTCGCAATATTTTCAGGTTTTTTAAATAAACGGGCTATTGTCATGGTAACACAACTGATCCTGGTGGTATTCGTTTTACTGTTCTTTACTGTGCTTGTTAGTTTTCTTAAAAGTAATGCAGTATGTTACTTTATTACTCGCTGGAGAAAGTAATTAATTACACTTCTATGTTACATTTAACCTGACTGAATACATTGTCAATTTATTACCAGTTAACAATATAAATCTTTCAGTCCCACACAAACACCTATCATAATGAGGACACACACATCTTTTTTTAGTATTTGCATGAGAACACAAAGCAAAGTTAAAAATCAGCCCAAAGAGATTTGAAAGCGATCGCCACGGTGATTCTACTGTAGAAACTTGACTTCTCGTTGCTGGTTTTGTCACCTGTTGAAGATCGGGGTCTGGTAGCTTTAGCATCATGTTGAGATTTCAGTTAGCATAGATGTAACATGCTGTCTGTGCAGATGCTTGGAAATAGTTGTGTTAGCAACATATTGCAGTTGTTTCTGTCTATTGCGCTCTTGTCCTTTTGTGCAATACCCATACCGCCACTGTAGACCACGCCACCATTTTTCTCTTCCATGCACACAAACTGAAATCTGCTGTCTGTAGCGTAAGAAAGAAATGTTTTGTTAGAAGTTTCGTCACCCCTTCTATCGACCTGGCACTCAGATGAGTCAAAAACATTTCTAATGTATAGAATATGATGTCTTTACCATTAAGGATCCATTAGTCATGTGTTATGGACACCAAACTCACTGTCCACAGGATAACTGGTCATCTACAGTTTTGGTAAAAATGTTTTTTTAACACCAGCACCGGGCATCTCTCTTTCATTTGACCATCTGTGTTGTCCACATAAAACACCAGCCTGGATGCCCTTCTGTTGTGTCAGGGCTGCTCTATCTAGGATTGTGTTGGGATCTGACCATCAACCTCTCTCTCGGACTTTCTCTCTCACACACACACAAGCAATATTGAGTGAGCCCTGATAATATCTCCTTTTAATCTGCTACCACCTAGTCTGAAAGGTTTTGGTAAATGAAAGAGAGAAATGGCATCGTCACCATCACCAACATAACTTTTATTTTTTTGTGCTGCTTTTTTTGTGTTCTTCAAATGCAGTTGTTTTGGGTGGTTGCAGAAGCAGGTATAAAAACCTGGATGCGGGAGACATCCGAAGAGCTTGAGTTGGCAAGTTTGGGGCTGCCTTAAACAGAATCTAAGAAAAGTAACTACCATCTCATGAGAGGAATGCATCATAATACCATTTTAATTTAATCATTATTTTTTGATTGGTTTTGAGACTTTTGTACAGACTCGACAAACACTTACCTACCTCAATGTTTTCCATGTTCAGCTGTGAAAGAAGCAACTCCGTTTAGAAAAACGCCTTCAGATTGGTGGCTCTGAACCTTTCAATGATGTCATATTCATTATCTTGAGAGCTGGTGTTTTGAAATGTTTCAAATTGTTTTTCTTCAAGGTCGTGCAATCACGAGCCTCCTGCATATAGATATTGGAGAGAAACGGTATGATTTGCATCTGATTTCCACAGTGTTGTTACTTTGGATAAACTCAGGTCTAAAAACCTCGAAACAGAATAAAATCAGAGAAAAACCTGGATGCAGAAGTTTGTGAGGCACTTCAGTTGAAGTAACAGGTTTTTTATCCCGACTACAATATACAGTTAATGCCCTACTTTAACTGAATCTATAGGGAGATAAACCCCTGACCCCTGCTGCACACTGAGCCAGCAGGTTGGGCTGATGGAGCAGGGGCCATTTCAAACAAACAACAGGCCGCGACTAAATTTTTTCATTACATAACATAAATTAATCATTCAAAATTTGATTTAAGCAGTCTGGGTTTAGCAGCAGTATGATGACTCTTTTGCAGAACATAGCCAAAGTTTGTTCAAAATGTGGCCAAAGGATCCAAAAAGCTGCTAAATAAGTTGGCATCTGTGAGAACTCGAGGAGGAGAGTGAGTGGAGCTGTCTTTGCTGATGTAGAGGAAGAGTAGTGACAGGTTTGCATGTAAACTGAGAGAAGAGAGATACAAGAAACGGTTTATGTGCAACAGCATCACTCTATGAATTTAAATTGCATTGTCTTATCCTTAACCTTGACTGAAAACACACTGATAAATGATACAAAACTGATACATTTTCAGTTAATGTCAGTAAATAAAGTCTGACATTAAGCCCAGAATGGGTTTATTTGCTATTTTTGCAATTCTAAAGATTAAAAGATTAAATCAATAATTTTTTTAATATCAGAAATAAAACTGTAAGCAAAAAAAGGATTGACTGTATTATGCAAGAGAAAGAGGACTGTGCCGATAATTCCACTTTGGTGATTTGCAAATTTATTACAACTCTGATATTACTTATTAAGAATATACACTGTTAGACTTTTGATCGCCACTTTACGGTAACATACTGGCGTCACTGTTGCCAGCGTCATACCGTGACGCCGTGTTACGGTAGCTTACCGTTCTGCAGGATGATACCGTTTTTTGCTGGTGTGGTATAATACTCTTGGACAAATTATGGTAACGCACCGTAGCCTTTTTTACGGTATCTCACTGGCGACAGTGACGCCAGTGAGATGCCATTATGTCGTTATGTCGTAAATTACGTCAACAAAGTAACATCATACTGTGATTAAGAAATTGGTATACTACAGTTTATTCACGGTATGTCACTGTAAGCCCGCTGCAAGATAATAAACTGCAATATATTAACCAGTAACTTACCGTTATCACGCATCATCAGTACCAAAAATATTCATCTCTGCTAGAGGATACCGTGTCCCAACAGGCGGCCATTTACTGTTTAACAGGTCGTAATTTACCATAATTTCAGTTAACAGTAACATACTGTAAGAGACTGGAGGGTTCCAAAAAAAATTGGATGGATGGATGGATAGATAGATAGACACACACACACACAAAATATAATTCATGTGCTTTACACCACTTTATTTCAATTCTGATTTTTCCCTGCTGAAATACACATTTCCAAAATCAAAACCTGAAAAGAACTGAAAACATATTTTCATTGAGGAAGCACTTGTTTTTACTAAACCATGTAATCCATTATTTTCTCAGATGGTTGTACAAACAATAACGATATTATGTCATATCCATATCATGGCAGACAACATATGGTGTTGGGTTTTCTTAGTTATATTTTGTAGGGTCTTAAACCTACAATGTGAAGTGCCTTGGCATTCATTTTGTTGGCACCATACAAATAAACTGAATTGTAATGAATATAATATCAAGCCCCACACGTCTGCCTTTATATACACTTTGTCCAAAATACTAGCTCACACCACCAAATCAATGCACAAAACAGGGTCCACAACGACATGGATGAGCGTGTGTGGTGTGAAGGAACTTGACTGACCTGCACTGAACCCTGATCTTGCTTTGTGGACTGAGTTCAATGATTTGTAGGGTGAGCCAATACATGTGACAATTAAAGTGTAAGTAGCTGAAATAATTTTTAACAAACGGGTAAAAGAAGGAAAGAAAATCAAAACTGTTGCACTCAAAAAACCTATTGGACAGAGACAGCGTCTTGCAAGATGGCAAGAGAGCTTGTCTTCATTGTTGCTCGTCTTGTGTAAATGTCCAGAAAGCATGGGCCATGGATCATCTGTGGAGACATGGGTAACAACACATTGGTCACTTAAATTATACAAGAAATTCACTAAAAATGGCAAAAACAGTTACCTAATTTGAAGTTCTCCACTCAAATTCAGTAAGCCGCTGGAGGAAATTATTTTGGAGTTTATAGTTTGTGCTGCTGTTAAACTTTACAGTATTGACTTCAGTATTTCTGCTGTTGGTGTAGCTAGACTACTATGTTGATCAGTAATATGTAATGTGAAATTTGATATTGTTACTTTGCTGGATTCACTGAGACACATGTCCAACAACCTTGGTTTATAAAGGAAATTACAGAAATTTGAGCTAACAAAACAGAGACTGGATACCTGTGTCCACGAAAAGCTCCTGTGCCAAACAGAAATTTTAATATGCTCTATTTCATAAATGACTTCTCACCAAGCATAATCAGCCTTGGGGTGCTTGGCAGGCTTTTAACATGCAAACTGAACAATATAAATTTGCGTGCACTGAAGCCACAAAATTTAGAAATACACATAGTTGCAAAAAGTTCAGTGACCAATTACCTTTCCTAAATGACATATGCAATGCAAAAAATAAGAGTATTGTCAATAGGGACCAGTTCCCAGTTTTTACATGATCAAAATTATTCACAAAAGGCTTCAATAAACAGAAAATGTCTGCCGACAAGAGAACAGTGCACACAAATGAAAAGATATTTGAGCTCGACGCTTTAATGGGTTTAAAATGACCGTACAGGTAGTACAAGCACACCTGAAAACACTGACCAGCTAACAGCTTTAAGCATTTGGGTGCAACCTCGGTAGTTCACCGATTCACCTGTTGCAAACGTCCAAGTTTCTATCAAGTCTCATAAATCCATCGGCAACTATTACCTAACTAGTCTTTTGAGTCTCCACATTCATAGATATTGACATTTTGTCTTAGCATTTGAATGAAAATATCCTGGTAGGGTAGCTTAAAAGTCAAAACAAACAGTAATAAGAACGCATTTCGGACTTCTCTCGAATAAGTGAAAAAAACACTTACCTTCAGACTGATTAGCTGGTGTCAATCCAACTTTAATGTGTTCCATGTCAGTCCGTTTTAGGGAAAAAGTGTTAAGTGGTTTCATTTAATTTTGAGATACTCCCGCATGGACGAGCAATTTGGAGTCTAGCAGAGTTATCACGAATAGCATATGATCTTCAGATATAATCCAATCAACCTTGCATTTAACCCGATTGAACATCCAGTTATCTCTGACTACTTCTAAGTTGCACATGTTAACGGTCTCATCATCACTCTGTGCTGCAGCGAACTGGATCTGTGGCACAGAATAGTTGATGGTCATGTTGTTCTCCTGCTTTGCAGCTTTGTTTGAGTCTGAATTGCGGCTTAAACGTGCAAAACTAAGAGAAGCAGATCAATATTTTCTTCTTGTTGTTATTTAATGGTGGTTGGCAACCAGCGAAAGGAGCATTAACCACTCGAGCAATATTTTCTATCCCCATTGTTGTTTAGAAAGTGAATACCCGACGTGTGAGTCATACGTCACGTTGTACGTCAGGTGAAGGTGTGGTGTCGGCTATCGCACCTGTCGCATTAAAAAGCTTTAAAAACGTAACAATCGCTTTAAAAACACAACCCAACGCGCTAAACTGTGATAATGTGTTACATTATCACGTATATCCAGGACATCTCTTCTGAACCAAGATGAAGTGGTGCTACAAAGGAATTATTTATTTAGGAGAGTGCATTTAATAGCAGTCTGGCCTGCAACAAAATGCACCGCTAAAAATACAGTTTCTGATGTCCCAGAATTTATTAATTTTGAGAGTGAAGTGGTAGTACTGATGCTGGTTAGTGGTGTAGGTTTCATGGATGTGACACCTTAACTTGTGTAAAATGACGACCAGAGCATATTATTAGGTTAGTTCACTGTAGTTAGGCAGAGGTGTCTTAAAAAGTACCACCTTATACAAAACAAATGAAGGTCCAGTATAAGAAAGAATAAGAAGAGAAAAAAGGAACACCCTGCTAAATGAAGTCATTTTTAAACATTACTCTAAATGTAGCCATTAGTTTTTGTTGCTGGCCATACAAAAAATAAGTATACTTCAATTATATTTCCCAAGTATACCTTACCTAGTACGTATACTAATAATGCTTCTTGGGACTATATTGGCCCCCGTTTTAGTACATAACAGTATTCTTGAAATTAACTTTGAGATGTACTTTTTGTTCACCATAATTGTACTAGCATAATGTCATAATGTCTACAAGAGTATAATTAAAATATACTCGACTCTATCACAATACTAACCTTACAAGTATACTATTAATTAATAGTATTAATAATGTTTCACATTGTTTGAATAAACAAATACATTTATTAATATATGAGGTTCCATTCAGTTCGAGGAATTAAATTTTAGTGTGGCTGCAACTTACTCCTTAAGTTAAAAATTATGCTGTATATTGTAGTTTATATGTTATACTACTTTCACAGTGAATCGCATTTTATAGTAATACACTCTGAATGAGGATTTAAGTAATTACTCTTAGATCTACAGTAGAAAACAACAGAAATCCGGATGGTGTAATAGTATAATCTCAGTAACATCACCAATTGTTACATTTGCTGTATTTTACAGCTGTTTCCATGAGTACAGTGAGTTACCGTAAAAATAATGTAATCTCATGGACTTTTCCCACAATTACATGCAAATTACAGTACTAAACTGCAAACATCCTTTAGAGTTTTTTACTGTTGATTTTGCAGTACTAAGCTATGGAAATTACTGCAAAGGCTAACAGTGTAATTTTCCATTCAACAAACCTTGTGATAAATCTTTTCAACATGTTACAGGTTTTTATTTTGGTGCCCTGAACGCCCACCAGTAAGTAGGTTTTAGGCACTAAATCTAAAATGTGGATGGCTTTAAAAACAATCCCATAAGTAGATTTTATTAATCAGACCACAGACCATAGAAGGTGAAGTGAACAGTGAAAAAACCCCATCTAATTCAAAACTGCTTTATTTCTCTCAGGTACAGGATAGAGTAGCTCCTTTATGGCTCTGGATGGATGTTACAGCACTAATCAGATGGGACTAATCATACTGTGCCTGCACAGATAAGAGAAAAAAAAATACCTAAATGGGATGTAATACCACCACATAAATTGTTACTAGTGCACTTACATCTTTTGCCAAGATTTCAGAAAGAAAAGGAAGTAAGTGCTCCTTATTTCATACTCTGGGTGTATTCTTGGCCACGCTCTGCTAAAGCGACAGGACCAGCTCCTCCGTAGAAGCAAATCCTGGAATAAGTGCTTCATTTTTAAGTCTGATGTATGCAGATTGTGGTGAGGATGTTTTGTGGTATTTGTTATACTCTTGCACCTCTCAGTTTGAATGCAAATCCAAACAGTCAGCATTATGCAACACAAGCAGGAAAAACTACTGCTGCTGGTTACAAAACAAAACAGGAAAAGAGAAAATCTCTCTCCCATTCACTCGTATCTGGAAGTTTTATGAATAATGCAGCGAGCCCGAGGTTAGGGAGGTGGAGAGCGGATGCCAGTTTGAGCTTTAAACATAGAGTATTTGACATCTGAGTTAACATGGACTGACTGTAGATCTCTGCTTTGACAAACACCTCCTTCACTAGGCTGTGCTTGGCAGCCTGGCAAGGAGCCATTCATGGTAATTTTAGCTTCGCACGATAAACTGGAAGATTGCATAATAACTTTCATACTGTATTTAGTTTAGTTATGCTGTTTAATACATTTACTGCAGTATATAGTGTACATAATATGATATAATATTATTTAATATAATGATGATGCCAAAGTCAGTGCACTGCCAAGTTCACAGAGGGACCTTAATGAACGTGTTTTATTTATGGTTTCTTTAATGAGGATGAGCTGAGTGTCAGCTAATGGAATTTTTGAGTTGCCATTTAAGGAAAGAAAATTATTTATTCATTATTGATTTGTTTATTTGAAAGCTTTAACACATCAGGTTTATATTAGCGTCACCACCTGACACCAACTATCTTTGCCATCTTTACTCTGAGAGCCTCGAAATATGAAAGACACCAAAAAATAATACAAATAAAAAAATAATGGAGATCTTTTTGTTCTTGTTTTCCTTTTTGGACTTTCTCCTGAGCTTCCTCATCAAACACCTGCAGAATACTATAGGATGTGGGTGCACCCTGTTATGCAGGCTGCTGGATCATGTATAAGTGAACCATAGTGTGTAGCTGGACTGCTGTGCCTTTTTTGGCCATAGGCGCTGGAAGCCCTGCAGCTTCCCGGATTAGGAATTCTTCTCACTTGCCTAATAATTACATGCTGATTTGAACGGTTGTTTTTGAAGAGCCAGCCATTCTTAATGAAGCCTAAGCCAATGCCTTAAGCTTTCAATTGGAATTCAATCCCTCCCTCACTTAACACACTGGTTCCACAATTTATATTCAGCTCACAAATACTGTACACTGAACTTTTTTAAATGTAGCTGAGCACAACTTACAAATGCTCATAGCATGTGTGTCTGCAAGTCTCCAACAGCGTCCTGGGAGGAAAAGTCATAACACTGCAGGATTGTAAACACATTGTCTTAATTTGGCATTGATTTAGTTTGTATGCACAGCAAATTGTTATTATTCAGATTTTTTTTAATTTTTTTTTACAATAATTATAGAGTACTTGTACAAAGCGATACAAAGCACTGTGATTCAGTGCTGATTCACTGTTGATGAAGTGTTCTTTTCCTTGTACAAAAAGAAAATACATTATTTTAATATTGCTTACATTAGCAGTAAACATCAGTTTATTATCTTTCTGAAGAATACAGTGATGGATATGATAGTCTTATCCTTATTCTTCTTTTTTTGGCTGCTCCCTTTAGGGGTCACCACAGCAGATCACCTGACTCCATCTCATTTTATTTATCCTTAGCGTCCTTTTCTGTTACACCAACCTCTGCAGGTCCTCCTTCTGTGGTCTTCCTCTCCAAATCTAAAATCCTCAGCTGTAACAAATAAGATATAATCATTTCTGTGCATTCTGCTCACTCACAACAAAATCTTCAGCTCTGCCTCTACTGCTGTGCGACACAGCTGATTTTGGTATCGAACCGATACCAAGTGAATACAGGGAAGTGCTGTCGATACCAATACTTATAAAGGCAGCTTATGTAGAGGAGAGCAGTGTGTCACGATTTATGGATGCATGCAGATATATTTTTTCATTTTCAAAACAATATTTTTTTGACACAAATTAGTGTGTTACATACTGAACTTAAAGTATAGAAACAACGTATCTACCCTATTATTACCTAGTTTCGATCTGATACCAGCATCAGCTTTGGTATCGACATTTGGATCAATCTGCCCATCTCTATCTGCCCCACAGGGGGCCACAAGCCAGTGTACTCTTAGTGCACTGGCTTGTAGCCATTCCTAATATAGGGAGGGTTGCATCAAGAAGAAGATCCAGCATGAACTCTTTACCAAATCAACACAACAGGAGTCTTGCCAGTTGGTTTATGTTCCTCAGGTGTGAAGGTAGAAAGAAAAAACTGATACATTATTGACATGTTACAAACACAACACTCATTCTGCGATGCAGGTGTGATGTTTTTGGAAGGCTAACGTGTCTCAAATGATTATTTAATGTTTGCTTGTTTAGTGTGATGTAAAGTGTGACAGATATTCACTGATGTTTATATCAGCTGATTCCAGGGAATTCCCTGCTGTTTCTATCCAATCAAATTATTTTGGGGATTTATTGGAGACATTACCAGAATTATTGTGCAAAGTGTTATACAGGCAGGAACGTTAAAACAGTAAAGTAGGGAGAAACTGTGAAAGCTATCTACAGTTACAGGACTAATGAAAAAGCTCTTTATGAGGCTAAAACTTTACATGCGGGAATATTGAGCTTGTTCAAAAAACAAATACACTATTTGTAGGTAGCTATATGGAAAAAGTTAAATAAAAGCCCTATTAAAGTTAGGACCATAAGATTAAGCCCTTGAGTGACACACACACACACACACACACTTTGACCGTAAATGTTATCCCTGGATTTTATTTTGAACTGGAACTGAAAGATTTGGTCGATGTTGCTGGATTTGTTATGCCGTTATGTGAGATTGGATCAACACAGTTCACTGCTTTGTAGCTGACAGATGAAAAGTCTATCCTCTTGCGGCTTTCAGGAGTCAGTCTTATGATACCCGACAAGGTTAGGTTAACAGACATTTCTTATGGAGCTCTTGGGAAAATACGCGTCAGTAGGTGCATTACCATTGCAAGAATTTTCCACAGTTCTCTACCTGCCTTTCCACTGTTAAATCAACCTCTGAGAAGGTTATTTCAACCAATCAAAATCTCTGCTCACAGCACAGTGCTTTTTGAAGGTTCATGACCTTTCGACGTAGGGCTTGCAGCACTGAATGTGACTGACTGGTAGTTTTCCTCAGCACTTTTACACATATTGATTTTGCTTTTAGTCTTTGTCCAAAAATCTCTATCATACCACCCAATAGCTTTTACGGCTAATTGGCCAACTACTAATTTTAGATCTTTTGTCTGTTTTTTGCTGTTTTGCTAACCTTTGTAAACAGATGAATATCCAGTGAAGAGTCCTGGGTCTGGGTACAGACTTTGGTTGCATTTGCATCTGGAGGGCAAAGAGGAATGTCATGAGCCAAAATGCATTAGATAACAATAGTTTCGAAGGAAAAAAAAAAAACCTATCTGTAATGATGCAGTAGTGAAAATCTGGGCCCAGATATCATGGATGCACTGGAAGCCCTGATGACCCAGACGTTAATTCTGTAGACTACGACTCTGTCCTTGCATGGCTTACTTTAATTAGCTCTCATTACTTTAACAGAGGCGGAAACAAGAGCAAGTTATGAGAGGTCCAAAGGGTCGCTGTCATGCTAGTGATTGCAGAATACCAAGAGCTGAAATACTTCACACTTTGTTTACGAAAGACAAAGAAAATGTGTGTGTGGTGCTAAAGTGCTAGCCAATGCTGACACTGTAAAGCTACTGTTGGTCTAAATAAAGTAAGGAGGGGAACCTTTGCTCTTATTCTGCTTTTAAATTTGCTCCGTAGTGTAGTGGTCAACACATTTACCTTACTTATCTTACACAGAAAGGTAAACAAATAGAAAAGATCCTTGGTTTGAGATTGGGAGGAGATAGAGATCCAGCCTCAGGGGGTTCTCAAACTAGTTTACTCCCAGTGCCAGTCCGAAGCCCAGATAAATGGACGGGGTGCATCAGGAAGCCCAACCGACTTGCCAAATCAAACATGATCATCTGCTGTGGTGACTCCTTGGGAAATAGGGGAGCAGCTGAAAATACCAGACTTTGCTAATGAATAAAGATCCATATCAAACATATCATTGAGCTTTCTTCACAGGCAGATCACAAACATTCACTCTAAAATAACTCACATTTTTTAATAAATACAGAGTTAATTAAAGTAGCAAAAAAAGTAACAGCATGCATACTCTGATGACTGGAGGTATGAAGATGAAACAGTCTTTTGAAGGCACAGAACGTTTTTTTGTTTTTGAATAAGTTGTAGACCAAAAAAAATGTTCAGTTTTTGTTCTGAGTAACAGCGTGGCATTTTTGTTGTCCCCTGAAACTGAAATCTGCCTCAACTAAAGAATAAGAGTGGCACTGTTTTGTATTTTCCTCAGCACCTTTCAGAAATGCGCTCATTTTCATTAATCTGACAGCATCAAATGCTCACAGGTAATGCTTGTTAGTTCAATCGATTTATTGAATAGCCTTATTCCTTTCATATGCCAGTGTAGCAAATTCATTTTTGCAGTGTTTTCCCAAGGTTTCTGGAGGTCTTTAGAGCCGCATATGCATTAGCATTTTAAGACTGAGCTCATCATCTGTGACAGCCGATTTTCTCCCTACTCATCGTGAATTTATTTCCTCTGTGACAGTAAAACACATTACAGGGGCGTTCACAATTTCCTGCAGGTTAAACTGGGCTAACTAAACAATTTTAGCGCTGATTAACTCTAAAAAGACTCAGAATTATTGGACCAAAAGGGACCATTGGCCAAGCAGCATTATGGTTGCAAATGAGGCTCCGTTCAAAAACGATATCTAAGCATGCAGTATTCTTTTGTCCAGCTTACGTCAACCAAGGGTTATGCAAATTTACAGTTCACTAAAGACAGACTGAAGTGAGTTTGTTCATGTGTGCAGTTCACTCTTTGAGTTTCAAATCTCCTAAAGTGTTTCATTCCTTATTAAAATAAGATTATGAATACAATATTGAAGACTTTTTGTTTTTCGTATGAATGACTGGAGCAGTTTGATTCACCCATCTGCTCTGTTAGAAGCGGCTTGTTTATTTGATTGGTTGAAGTTCCCCCGTGATAACATAGTGATAGACAGATGGCTCATCCAATCACCTGCTAAGTTTTCAAACAGTTTCCAAGGACAGCTACCCAGATGGTTCCAAGCAACAAACCATCTGGCACGTCAGCTTAGAAATTCCCCTCAGACAGTTTGAAAGTTGAGTTGTAAATGTGCCGTCAAAAGGCGCCGACGGGAGGAAATGATGGAGAACAGCTGCAATGATCCACATCACGTAGTGTAGAGCCAGTGCTTGTTATAGCAATCAATTCAACTGGGACATTGTATTCTGATTATTGCACCGGTAATAAATGCTTCTCTTCTAACAGCCCCCTAAAACTTAATGCTTTAAGTACTGTGTGAAGCACCAAGGCGCTGTATCCCTTTAGTTACTTTTTAAAAAAAAAAAAAAAAAAAAGTTAGTTAAAATGTTTTGATGCCTGTTGGCAGCAATTTCTTCCGCCGTGTGCTTTCATCTAGTCATTTGCACTCGCCTGTCAAAGACAGGCCCGAAACCTACTGCTGTTCAAAGAATGTATTTTATGCAGATATCATAATGCATTTGCAAATGCACACTCTATCAATGCTTCCAGATATCAAGACACATGCAGAGTCAAATTACAGCCTAATGCATTGGTTTGAACTTCAAGGAGAAAATTGAGTTTGTGGAGATTTCACTCTAAAGCAGCTTTGTACCTTTGCAACGGCAGAGAAATGTCAGCAGCCCCCTTGTGTAAGTGTTATATCACTGTTGGCCCATGTTAACAGTACGTTTCTTGTGTTGAATGATCCTGGCTGACTCTTGTCGGTACAGAGTTTGAAGTTAATCTTCTAAGAGCTATATTCAAGCAATTGCTTTTGTAAAATTTGGAAACGGGATGCACTCAAACCGCCATTGATCAGCCACGTATTGACGTTCAAGTAGGTGGAAATGTCCGCATAAAAACAAAACAAAAAACAGAAACTTTGAGAGCAGGGTCCCACCTCCCAAGTGCTTCATCAATTATGTAGGGAGCTAGTGCTTTTTGGGGGTACCGCATGCAGTGAAGCAGAAAGAGAAATAGGAGACTGCTTTTCCACCCTCGCATAACCCACTGCTGCCTTCTGAAGTCATGAAGGTTAACAACACCAAAACAACAGCACAAGTCATTGTTATTCAATGAATGCAGTCTACTGTGACAGCCCTGTGAGAGTGTCAGTTTAATGTTGTTGAGAATATCACTTAGAATCAATTAGATTTGGTGTTAAGAGCAGCAGGTGACAGTTTTGTGCCTTTACATCACTGCTGAGGGACAATTGATTCATTTGAACTGGATGTTTTATTAATTCGAGATGGTTACCCAGTAATCGAAGTTGGAGCTAAAGAATACACTTTAGCACCATATAGTACTCACTGGTCATGTTGGTGTCATCCTGCACACAATAAATAGAACACGCAAAACAATTTCATGCTTCTTCAGCATTCAGGAAATTACATTAAATTCCTATTTGTGACTTCCACATTTAGAGCTCCAGTTACTGATTGTATTGGATTCTTGATGGCAGCAGAGAAAAGCGCTGAACACAATATTGACACGGAGCGCTTGTTAGTGTGACCAAGTGGTCGGCGGGGTTATGAAAGAAATAATAAGACAACGCCACCTGGGGGGGAATTCTAGCCCCCAGGAAATATGAACTTTAGAAATGAAATTAAAAAGAACGTTTGCACAGGTTCAGGGATGCACACTGAGGCCGGCTCAATGTATTAACACCATTTTATTTATTAAAAAATAAATAAAAACAAAACCACCAAGACAGCGCACTAAATGTCTAAAATAGTGTCCCAAATTACAACAAAATAAACATACAACTGGGACTTACCAGCAGCGGTAGACCAAAAGAAAACCACACAAAAAAAACCCCCACTATAGTCTATTCACCTGGTGCTGTACAACAAAAGTGTGGAAAACGACCCGCCACCTAAGGTCCCACGGCCGCTGGTAGATCCTCAGTTCACTGAAATAAAAGCACAAGATATACACGTTAAACAGGATAAAAAAAAAAAAAACAAAAGCATGGGACATAAAGAGGCTCTCTATATACTAAAAAAAAAAAAAAAATTAAAAGGAAAACTGAGACCTGCAATAAAACACACCCACATACACACCACAGAGCACAGATTGGAAATACTCGTGCTCTGCGAGCCAGCCCACAGCTGGTGCTGGTTCCGATTGTCCGTAGCCCTACTCAGTCTCGCGCAGCTCTCCACAACTGGGAGAGGGAAAGGGAGAGGCGGTACCAGTTTTTGTAACACCAGCCCAATATGCAGCTGAAGATCGCCCCGACCAGCCGCGAAAGCTGGAGTAAAACGATAGTCCAAAAAGGGGCTTAGCGTGAGACCCAAAGCCCCCAGGGGCGAGGCGAGGCCAGCAGCAGGAACAAAACTGGACGGCCAACAGATCGGAACACAAGATAAAACAGGGCAAGACAAGACAAGACAGCAGCTAGGCAGGCGTCTCGACTCTTTGCTTAAAATCAGGCAGTTGGTCCCTGAGAGGGTGCGGCAGCAATCAAACCCTACAAACAAAAAAAGAACCTTAATCGTCTCTAATTTACAAATACTAGCAGCTATAATATAAGCTGCTTACCCCAAGACTGGAGGCGCTGTACTGTACGGTGAACGCAACTCACGCGTCTCTCCACCACAGCTGGAGTAAAGAAAAGAGAAACAGCCGCGCTATAGCGGGCCGCAGAATTATGACTACTAGTTACCGACTTTTGAGAGAAATCAGAGGTCGAAAGGAGGCCTACCTGTAGCAGTCACACAATCCGATTGTATCGGTAAATTAACCAATAGGCCAGCATTTACTGCTGTATCGCACCAGAAGCTCGGGAGGAATGATCCAACAAAAAAAAACCGGCTTCCCTTTATACAGGTAAACACCACCCTGTAATCAATATGCAGGTGGGTTCCTAATTAACCCAATCACACGATACAAGGAGCGAGTGCAGCGGAAAGAGAGCGAGGGTGGTAGAGCGAGCGAGCGAGCGAGAGAGAGAGAAAACAATTTCTTGCTACATTAGCAAGAAATTGTTCTAGGGCTGTCCTTTTAAAAGCATTAGTCAAAGATAACCAGTTTGTCTAAAATTATCGAATTCAAGCATTCTTTTTACCCACATAAATGTTTATAATTAACCGATGAGAGATGCTGATGTCTGAGGTTGACACCAGCTAACGGTCGAGTCTTCCTTAAAAAGGCCGTATGTGATGTGGGAAGTTTGTGAGAAGTAGCTGCAGCTAGGATTTAGGTACTGGAACAAACCTGATAGTGTAGACATGAACAAGCTCATTGTAACAGCTGTTCTGCTTCATTGTGTTCGCTGCCCTGTGAAAAAGAAAACAAAGGCTTGGTTCATGCAATGCTAGGATGCAGCTTGTCACTGGAGAGATGGTTCAAACGATACCAGCTAACAAGCCAAGCTGGAGTAGAAAAAACCCACAACAGCAGTTTTAACTTTTGAAGAACCTTAAAAACATGAGAGACAAACTCTGTGAGGACTATTATATCCTTCAAGATCAAAGGCTATGGCTAACTAGCCCACTTGAAATGCAAGAGCTAGCAAGTGTTGATCTCAGCAAAGTTTTCAACTTTATCTGACTCAGAAGGAAAGATTTGCCATTGGCAACCAGCGAAAAGCATGCCAATTCTGAAAAACTTCACTCTGTAGTTGCCCTAATTTGTTTTATTCAAAGCTGTATGACAAGGATTTCTGAGCTGCAGCTGCAGAAGACTAGTTTTCCCTTGAGGAAACAGTGAAGAGTACACCATCATGCATGTGTATGCACATGTGCTTTACACTTGTCTGAGAAGCACTCAGCCATATTGATTGTTAGTAAAACATGAGTGGATATGCATGTTTTAACTGGTCTTGTTCACTGCTGGTTAGTTTCCATATAAAAGTGAAGTTCATGGCGCCCACACTTCACACACACTCTGTAGTTGTTGCTATGCATGCTCTCTTTGGCTTTTGAGAAAGAAATCTATGGTATTTATTTGTACAACACTGGAGATTCACTTAATCACTGAAAATGTACCTGAATGGTTCAAACAATGGGTATTAGTGTTATAATTCCCCCAAACCACAGTTAAGTTAATACCTTGATTTGGACCACAGTTTGTTTCTTTTTGAACAGCTGCCCTCAGGCAGGTGTTCCAGGACATTGGAAACATAGACAAACTGATTTTAAAAAGGGTTTTTTTTATTCGCAAGACATAGCCACACTAAACGCTGGTGAGACTGTTGCAGTTGTTGTTGTGATGTGTCTTTTTACTTTACTTTTTAGAATGGCTGCTGTTAAGAGACTTGGACAAATTTGTAAGCCTTTATCCAGATGTTTGCACTGTCAGAATTGCATCAAATCTTGCTGTACATTTGCATGGCAACAAAGACATTTTTTTATTACCTCACCCAAGAACGTTTTTTAGTGTTTGTGTGCATACTGTATGTGTTATTATTTCAGTCTGTACACAGAATAGCTTACAGTTCTCAATGAATTCTGATAACAACTTTTTAGGTGTATAGAGTGGGGTCAAATTTATAATGTCATCCTTGACTTCTGACTTCTCTTACAAGGTCAAACCCATTCATCTGAAGGTCAAAGTGATAATGATGCTATATAAAGTTATTTAAACCTATGCTTCTACCATTGTTTGAACATATAGACATTACTCTGAACTTCTGACCTCTTCTTCAAGGGCTAATCTTTTAAGTTAATAAGTTAATGTTATCTATATAACACCAAATCACAACAGTCACTTTGAAGTGCCGTATACTGTAAAGACCCTACAATACTAAAGTTAATAAATAATGCAAATGTTCGGCCCATGTTGTATTCGCAACATTTATGAAATGATACTGGTATATGGGGATTTAAAATATCACATTATAGTTTGCATCCAAATATCATGTCACATTTGACCTCTGACCTCACTTTTACATTTGGCATCTGCCTTTCTTTCAAGTTGACACCAAAATGTGTCTGTAAAGAAAGTATGGTCTGGAAAAAGAGAACAAGTCACCTAGTTAGTTAGACATATACTGTAGTATAATATTATATATAATAAGCTCAAATTAATCATGCCCAGTATTTACAAATCAATACCTATTACCTAGTACGTACTCCTACATAATGTTTTTATAGTCAAAAGCATCATGCCACGCTTATCTGGTTTTTACTGCTAACCTCTTAAAATGTGTTTAAAAAGAAGAAAGAGAACAAGATTATTATGTCCAAAATACATTACTATTCCCTTGCCTAGACAGTGAGCTGAATTGAAAAGCTTCTTGTTATTTTATCTCAATATTTTGTTAGAGGGAAGGTATAACAAAAACCAGGGAAGCAAACTTTTTTTTTGACAGGCATGATCGCTTGGTCATGATTGGTTCATGAACAAAAAATAAACTCTATTATTCAGAAGTATTTCCAGTTTACTGGAAATCTGCAAAGATTACAGCGTTCACAGCTTTCAGACTAGCCTGCTTTAATTACTCATTAACAGCTCCACATGGGTGTCACTGTATGGGAAGATTCAAGTATATATTGCTGACATTTTGGTTTCACAGTTCCTACAAGCCAACATCACATGCACCTAGGGATGGGTACCGGTATCCGGTACCATGATGGCACCGGTTCTGACATAAACGGTAGTAACCAGACCGAAAAGCAGCGCACATTTCGGTGCTTTTTTTTTTTTTTTCCTGAGTTGTCATACACTTTAGATTCTAGCCAATCATTTTACGTTTCCGAGGATAGTAGGCGGGTCCAGGTACGTACGTTCTTTTAGAGCAGAGCTACAGATTAAAAATGCCCAAAGCAAAGCGGTCAAAAGTCTGGCTGTACTTCACAGCAAAAGATGCAAACTCAGCAGCCTGCAACAAGTGCTTTAAGGTGATACTGTGATACTGTGCAAAGGAGGTAACATCTCGAATCTGATGAAACACCTGGTGACGCATAGCGTTTTTTTAAAAGCCGAGAAATGCGCTGTATTTGATAGCTTGCTGCGAGACCTCACACTGTGCACATCTACTGTGGGTGGGTTGCCTGTTATCAGACACAGAGTTAGCAACATCCCCCAAAAACCCGAAGAGTAGAGTCCTGGCCCCTAGCCCTGCCAGTGTAGCAGAAATGATGACGGATGATGATGGCAGCAGCAGCCGTTCTTCTCTGGGTCAGTAGCTTAATGTTGTTCGCGTGTAATTTACGTTGAGTAGGCTAACCACGTTATTACATTAATGCTTGTAAGGTGAACTAGCAAACACTGTCGTAGTTACATGCGGCTGTCTTCTTGTTTGATGGCAGATACTCCCTTCACCCTGGCCAAAAAGGCTAAAATGACCAAAGAAAAAGTGGAAAACAGCTAAACATGAGAGGTTTTTGGACAAAGTTTGTGTTTTTTCCATTGATTAAGCACTGCTTCCAGCCAAGAGTGATACCATATATGCCCTATAGCTGCAGAAAAGGCTAACATTGTTATCTTTTTACAAAAAAACCAGCTGAACATGAGAGGTTTTTGGACCGATTTTGTGTTCTCCATTCTTTAAGCACCGGTTTGAGCACCATTTAAGCACCGGCACTGTTTCAAAAGTACCGGTTTGGTACTGGTATCGGATAAAACCTAAACGATACCCATCCCTACATGCACCCCTTGTGAACTGACAACTGTTACTTTGAAGTAAAGATTCAGAATTATTTTAAAGGCTAAGCGAACTTGAATGTCAAAGACATAACAGTGAATCCTTTTTTCTGAAATTCAGTCGCCGCTGGTCTGTCTATGTGATTGTCCTTCTTGTGCAAATTTACAGTGCATGAGTGGAAATGTGCATGTGGGAGTTAAAGTGTAGTCACGGATCCATTCAACAATACTGCAAAGCACATATTTGTTTAATTTAGGTGTGATGTACTTGAGGCCAGACAGTAGATACTTTCATAACCGCATTGTTTCGTAGAATAAACAATGTCTCAGCTCATTTTCAGCTGTGTCCTCATTACTTTATTCTCCTATCTGCTATAGTGCTTCAGTATACAGCTATAGCAAAATGAATATTCTTGATTTGTCAGGGAAAACTTGTATGTGCTCTCACAAGTAGTGGATTTACCTGACATGTGGACAGTCCCCAGTTTCCAACAAGGAGTGTATTTTTTGTGGTTTACTCAAAGGGAAATTCTGTGTTTTGAAGGTAGAAATAGATGCAGTTGAATCAGGAATTTTATTATTAACCTAACAGAAAAGGAGAAAATTCAGGTTGCAAGAACTTTTATCTAAACATGTAAATCTAAAACAGTCAAAGTTAAAAAAACAAAAAAAAACAAACACTTCTTGTCTGTTTCCCTTTTACAGCGTGTGGGTATCAGTTATCTGGCACTGTTGTCGATTTTATTTCAAGCTTTCATTTGTTTATGTTCATCGGTTTTTACATATTCTGTAGAGTGAGGCTAAATTGGAGGAAATAATTGTTAACAGGAATAATGTGTTGTACCTGGCTCATAATTTCAACAAATGCGCATGTTAGAAAAAGGAACGAATATTCAGGTCGTTGTAGTAAACAACTGAATCTGATTTAACTGGCAAATTTCGAAGCCCTGCTGTTTTTCTCCAGTGGAAATTATTTAATATTCACTCTCTTTTAGTTCATGCAGCACTAAATTTCAGCCCAATTTGCATTTAGAGCTTTTATGTTTAAAATTAAGTAGTTAAAGCTGTGGCCTTTAGATTTATTCTTCTTTAAAAAATAATAAACGTAGCATTTCTGGGATTTTAAATCATGTCTAAACATGTGTACAACAGTAAAACAGACATCCTCAGTCAGATGTCAATCTTATGAGGTAATGCTATTTTTCTTAAGCTGCATAGTTTTTCTGCCATTAAAAGTCCCTGCACTGAGCCCCACCTACTGTGGAAGCACTACAGCACTTCCCTTGTTAGGTGCATAGCTTGTCGCTTGTGAACCTCCTGATCAAAGCTTTAGCAGCATAAGGCTCAACCCAGCAGGGCTCAGTGCTCCACTGCTATAACAAAACACCAATAGCTAAAAAAAAGATGCATTTTTAAAAAAAAAGGCAAAATATAACATTCTGCATGTTCCAGATTATCAGT
The DNA here is from genome assembly GCF_051167445.1 of Perissodus microlepis. Taxonomy (NCBI): domain Eukaryota; kingdom Metazoa; phylum Chordata; class Actinopteri; order Cichliformes; family Cichlidae; genus Perissodus; species Perissodus microlepis. The sequence goes on along the minus strand of NC_140466.1, from coordinate 24,353,365 downwards.
GTCTAACATGACATACTGCGTATGTATATTGGCATATTGTTTGAACTCGGTTGCTTGACTTGCCTGATTGTATTGTAAATCTTTGACAACGGATCCTTTGTTAAAGTGTAATTATGTCTTGTGCATGTTGGCCCCATTAAGGGAGTCCCAAAGCTTTATATTAAATTCACTTTTGAGTCAGCGGACTGAATTTAACACAAATAAAGACAATAGGCAGGGAAAACTCAAAAGGACTCTAAATGGGTCTGATGAATGAGCACTGTGTTGTATATCGCACAAATACATCTGTCGTGGTGGACTCTGACAGCTTAATGAAACAATTTAGTTAATTAAATCAAGGTTATAATAGTAAAGTCATGAGATTTCAACTCCTTTGAAAGGGTGCTCTTTTGTAAACTGCCTCGGATGGATGGATAGATGGATGTACGCAAAACATTTGGAGGAAACATTGTTTTTTATTTGCACCACCTCTTTCTGTTTTTTAATAATATCAGTATGTTAATTTTTTAGCATGTAGGACAATATACTAAACATTTGCCAACAGTTTCAACCATGAGAAAAATACAATCCATATACCGGCATTCTGAACAAGTCATTAAAGTGATGAGGCTGTTGCAGTCGTGTCTTTTCCGATAGCTTTTAACCTCGGTGATTAGCCTCTGTCGGCTCTCTCAAATCTTTCAGTGACACCTCTTTGGGATCTTTATTGCCATTTTGTTGCCTTTCATTCTGGATGCTGGGAGAAAAATCATCATTAGCTTCCGTCTTATCTACTCTTTATTTTACCCCTGCGATGAGCCTTGTCTCTGGGATTTGGCTGATAATGATTGGTGCAGCAGTATAAGCTTAATGGCTTCTCTTTATCTTCAAAGGCTTTGATTCTTCATTGTTGTTGCTTAGCAGACAATTAAGGGGTAAAAGCCGAAGTAGTGATGGATTTCTGTGAGTGTTTTTTGTTAAAGCCCTGATTAAAAACACATAGAGCAGTATAAATTTTGACTTCAGGAAGCTGTATTAATAATGCCGCAAGATTACTTGTTTACTTGTTTTAAAAATTGTTGATAGTTTGGGAAACTTTCTCGTAATTACTTGTTACAGGGAGCGTAGAGGCGGTAAAGTCTCCTATTTTGACCTCTGACATTTTAGAGGTTACACTTTACTTCATGTTCTTGTCCAAGAACATGAAGTAAAGTGTAGACCATCACATAATAACAATAAAGTCCATATCGCTACAATGGAAAAGCACATTTTATATCCTCAATCAGCCCATCATGCAGATAATTGTAGAACTTAATTAACTCAAGTAATTACATAATTGTTTGCTTAGTTAATGTAATTAAATCACCAATTTTAGAACCGTAATATGTTATATTGCAGTGTAATTACACCTGCTACTGGCGAGTGGTGAGTGGTGTTTATTTTATTTATATGAAGTTTCATGAATTAAAACCTGAATTAAAAATAACTTCCGTGGAACAAGTTGACTAATTATAACTAATTATAGCCCTAATTGGTACTCTATATAGACACTATGCTTGATTGGAGCTTGGCATGTCCTAACAGATGCGAATGTAACTTGGTCTGTCAATAATATACCACAGCTTTTGCTCATGTGCACCAGTACACTGAAAAAAAATATCTGAATTTACTTAATTTTATTGCGTACACCACTCCCACACGATTGGTCAAACGGTATAACTTCTCTTTTTCCCCCACACTGAATTGTTTCTTGTCAAACTGAAGTATTTCATTTACACAGGACTGCATAACTAAATCATGTTGATTCAACAGGATTTTGGGTATTTTTCTATAACACCACGTTATTGTCGATCATTAAAGTAGACCATCATGTTCAGGGTAATAGATTATCAACTGTAACTACAACTTGGTCTCTTAATGTCAAAATGACTCAAAGGTATTCTGTACTGAGCTTTATACAAATCTAAGGTTCAAGAATGCTGTGAATCTACTTTACAACGAGAGTTAGAAATTTCGTTTTTCATATATAAGAAGTTGCACTGCATTTATTGCATGTTTCATTCATTCATGTTTCAAAAAACAAAATTTTTTTTGTTTGTTTTTTAACTTGCCAACAGTGAGACAGTCTAATATGATAATACTGTATATACTGAAGCAGGAAACTTTTATAACCTTCTGTCAACCTGCCACGAACAATTAGCATAAACTAATTATTAAATAAATTCATAAACCTGTGATTATTTGTAAAAACTTAGATTAATCCTCCTAACTAAATCCTCTTAGACTCATATTTATTCAAACTCGGTACCTATAATAACTGTTTTTCTGACTGTCACTGTAGACATCAAGCTACAATTACTTAAAAAAACAATATCATCAACAGACTGCTGTAATATTTACTTCACCCCAGGATGATGAATAATTTTCATTTTAGACACACTAGAGATTCCCTCTTTGCTTTGATTTTTGTTTTCATTTTAGTTTTTAATTGTGAAAACAAGGAAGTGAAAGAAGATGGATTGATGGAAAAACATCAAATACACTGCATGGACTAAAGTGCTGGGGCACCTACACGTTACACCCACAGAACAATGTCATAAAGCTCAAAGCACATGGTGTTTGTGTTGATGTTAATGCCAAAAGTCTGAAACTCTGCAGTTAGCGTTGGTGACTTTCACAGCGTGCTCATCACTGTTTCTCCGCGATGCAACACTGCAGCAATGATAATTAATAACAGTTAATTGTGGAATATTTAAAAGGGAAAAAATTTCACAAACGTGAATTCAGTCAGTTCTACAACAGCCCACTCTTTTTTGCTGCATGGCTGGGTGTTTGATTTTATTCACCTGTGACAACGGGACTGAAAACACATGAAGTATGATCAATACTGGTGCTCATATGCTGCCCCTGAATTGGGACACAACTTATATTAATCAACCATACTAAGGTGCTGATGTCTGATAAGCTACAGATGTGATCCCTCATAGAAGAAGAACCACTGCCGCTCATTAGTTAGAAAACACTGTGCCACCTTTCATTAGAGCTGCCACTCAACTGGCAATAGGGTTTGCACCTTGGCAAAAGGGACCATTTTCAAAGTAACCTGCCTGGAAATTTTTACCTTTCCCCTTTTATACATCTAGATAGCAGTGCAACAAGGAAGGCCCAGGCATGTACATGTACTAACGTTCATTTAAATATTACTTATATGACGCTACATGGCGCAACATCTATAACAAAGAGGCAAACAGAGTCAACGAACCACTTCCCAAATTCAACTACAGTTAGGGCCATGCATTTAATTCAATATAGTTTATTGAATCATATTATTATACTTATTGCTAGTTATTTACCATATATAACTGAAATCTAAGATCATGCAGTAACTAAAAACTGAGCAAAATTCAAGGTTTCAGTTTATGTTACGTGGTTAAATATAAATGTGTAAATTAAATAACTATTAAACATCACTTAAGTGTAAATAACAAATTAGCTCTGACTTATGCTATGCTGAGGTTGGACCAGTGCTACAGAAGGAGGAGAGAACATGCGGAGCGGCTGATGTGAGGACAGTACTGCAAGCCAGATATGTACTGACAAACTCACTGCCAACACCCGAACACCAAAGAAATGCACATATGTGTCTTTTAGTGATGCAGAGGAAGCTTCAGGAAAGGCTTTCCCGTAGTTTGAAAGTTGATTCATTAATTCAAGAAATCATCTTTTGAAATGCTAAATGGTCTGGTAAATCTATAGGACTTTAGACAACATTCAGACACCCTCCGATTAAAGTGATGGGGCAACTCACGTTTCAGTAGCTTGCCCAAGGATACTTCGGCTGTCAGAGCTGTCGATTGGTAGACGACCCACTCTACTGCATGAACTCTATGACTCTACAACCATCCCAAGTGATCCCGTGTGTGAAACAGGTCTGCAAAAACGTTCAAGAGGAACCTGAATTTTGACAGAAGCACAAAATTGCCACCACAGTATTGAGTGTCATTTCTGACCTCACTTGAAAGCTCCATCTGGGATCTGTAGTGTCTTTTTTGCCATACTAACCAGCTCAAATTATAGTTTCACTTCCTCTGCGCAGCCATGGGAAATCTTCCTTTCACTATGTCATCTGATGGCCTTGTTTGTCTGGCAGATGCAGCGGAACACGATTCAACTTAGTTCCAGTTGGAAAAGAAAGTTCTGAGTATTTATTCATGTTCAGCCAAGTAAGAGGAATACACGTGAACATGTGCACAGCTATACACACACACAATCCCTGTGTTTACCTTGATCTGTAGGTCATTCACATCTCCAGACATACAAACTACATTCCTATGATAACTGTGAACTGCAGTCAAGTTAATCAACAAAATCAAAGAGACACGAGACAGCGCAGCAGCAATCCATTTCGAGCTCCTGTCAGAAAAACCCACAAAGAGCTGCTCTGCCATCCTTCATGAGAAATGTACTGCAGCACAGTTAGGGAGCGCTTAACATGTCTGTTTACCTGACACCACAAACATGAAAGGTTAAAAGGTGACAGATGAAACCCTAACCCTTCAAGTCTGAGTTCAACCTGCAATATCATATTAAGGATATTGATTATGTCAATATAGACATGACTAGGCAAACAAGAAAAAACATAATACATCCAGATGTCTGGTCAACACCATTACCAAAGTTGTGATTGCTACGCAAAATGTAAATTAAAGCTGAATGCACTCACACAGTGCTGTAGATTAAACATGATTCAAAGCCCTCACTAACAGAAAGCCACCGTCAAACTATGCCTCACCCACAAGTTTAAACTGTATTGTGCAAATTATATACACAACCCAGAAACAACACCTGAGCTCGTTTAAGGTGAAATATACTTCACCCTGAAGTGGAAAACTTCATCAATCAAAATGGAAATTTCTTTTCAGAAACAGTGATAAACATGTCTCTGTTGCAGTGTTTTTAAAAACATGTTACTCATTTCAAAATGAAGATATGTTTAAAAAAAACAACTGAGTTTCATGGCCTTTGATTGATCTGATTAGCATTTTCAACTGAACATTGTGTTTAAATGGTACCGAATACTTGTCATCTATTTCTTTTTTTAAGTTGAAGAATGCTTTTCCCTCAAGATGCCCACCAAGTGCACTTCCCAAAATATTACCAGATCAATAACCTTCCAAAGCACTTCTCTGTTATTTGTGATGTTTTGTTTCCTGAGCCACATGAGTGCTCTTGATAGTTTTCAGGCAGCCTCCCATGTTTTGCGTGGCTCTGTGCAAGGTCAGTTTGAACTATTCAGTTTCTGGATTTTTTATTGTGTGAGAACAAAATGCCAGCAAAAGAACTTAGTTGATTCAATACTTTTTGTCAACCAAGTTTTTTTCCCCCACATATGATAATATAAATTTTTTAGTGTAGCTCATCAAACCTCTCTTGTCTCAGTCTTGTCCTTGAAGCCTTTCCTTGCAATGGGAGTTGCTCCAGCTGCTCCACAATGCACCCTCTTGTCATAGATTTTGGCCAAGCTGATTAGTGTAAGACAACCAATGATGTTAGAAATCATTGCAATTTTCTTGGTTACTTGGTATTTATACCGCTTAATACTTATGCAAGTGAGACAGTCGAAGTAATTCGTCAGTGCACTACAGAAATATTTTCTCAGGTGAGCTTCAGGCTAAAGTCACAAGTACAGATAAACTCAATGTGCAGTAATAAATTATGTTTTCTTGACCACAACCTCTTGCCGAAGTTGCTTCTTTACTTCCTTGGTCATCTATTTAACAAAATCATCTATTTACTGCTCTTATAACAAGCAAATTTAATCAGATGGCACTTATCTGTGTTCATTTTTCCATCAATGTTAACAAGATCTCAAACACCACTAGCCTCTGTCAGTGCGCCCCAGGGCAGCTGTGGCTACAATGTAGCTTGCCATCACCAGTGTGTGAATGTGTGTGATTGGGTGAATGACTGAATGTAGTGTAAAGCGCTTTGGGGTCCTTAGGGACTAAGTAAAGCACTATACAAATGCAGGCCATTTACCACTAGTTCTGTCACCAAACCATGACAGAGCCTCCTTCATGTTTTACAGATTGATGTAAACGCTCAGTATTGTACCTCTCTCCTGATCTCCTGTGTACATACTGATGATAGCCAAAAATCTCAAATTTGAGATTTTGACTCATGGAGTCTTGTTGCCACTGGTTTTCAGTACTGTTCTTGTGTAATTTGGTAAATCCCAGCCTTTTCTCCCTGTTTCCCTTCCTTAAGAATGGCTTCTTGATATCAACCCTTAGACTGACAGAATTTCTGGTGATGCTTCCGTGCACAGTAGATGGATCAACTGAAGGTTCAGATGTAATGCTGAGGTCCCGTGTCAGGTTTTCACTGGATTTTCTCTTTTTTTCTAAAGGACATGACTTTTAGATAATGTTCATCATGCGTCGATATTTTTAGGCCTGACGCTTCTTTTGTCCCCCCACCTGTGCAGTTTTCTCACATTTTTAAGGACATACTGCACAATGTGCTGGGGTATACCAATTTTCAGTTAATAGCTCTTTGGAAATCAAGTTGTTGGTGCAAAAATAAAATTTCATAGCTGTTAAACTGTTAACGTTGACATTTTTCATAGATTTAAATAAAGTCATAGGAGCAAATTATTTGTTTTTGTGACAACCTGCTAGTAACAAAGAGTCTTAAAATCTAATTTATTTACAATACTGGTTCTTCCCTTAAGTTAGGGGCTTTTTTATGCCTTTTGAACAGTCAGTGTCAAGTGGTTTAACAAACAAACCAAAAACTGTGTGTTTTTTCACCTCTGTTCCACTTGTATGTGACAATTTTCAATGTCTGGAAAAGAAAAATTCAGAAAGCCTGGTGAACTGTTCCTCAAAATCACTTTAAAACATTCCAAGAAAGTCTGGATCCTTGTAAGAAAACTACAGTTATTAACCTTATGGGATTCCTTTTTCTTAATAGTACAATACTGACCGTGTGTTTAGTGAATACCTCAGGCAGCAGAAACCCAAGACAGAAGAGGAGCAAGCAGAAGAACCATCATGAAAGGACAGGCCCCTGCAGGGTATCTACCATTGGCAGATAGAGGAAGAAGCAGTGAAGAAATCTTACCAGCAGCTGGACAAAGCTGGACTGAAAGACAGCACAGAAGTACTAATCACAGCTTATTCCTGTGCAGCCATAAGCACAAGATTGATAGAGGCTGGGGTCTATCACACCAGGCAAGACCCCAGGTGCAGGCTGTGCAAAGGTAGCTCTGAAACAGTCCAGCAGATAATAGCAGGGTGCAAGATGCTAGCAGGCCAGGCATACCTGTAACATCTTAACCAAATGGCCAGCATAGTATACAGAAACATCTGTGCCTGGAAGTGCTGTGGTCAGAATAGGACACGCCCCCCAGGGTGGTCGACAATGATCGAACTAAGATCCTGTGGGACAGATCCAGCCCGACAAACTGGTGATGGCTAACCAACTGTACGTAGTAGTGGTGGACAAGCAGAGGAAGACGGCCATAGCGATAGCAACATCAGGAAGAAGAACACGAGAAGCTCGAGAAGTACCAAGTGCTGAGAGAAGAATTCAAGAAGACGTGGAGGGTGAACGCAACAGTGTTCACAGTGGTAATCGAAGCGTTTGGTGCAGGGACCCCGAAGCTAGGCAACTGTATCCAACAGATCCCAGGAACAACATCTGAGATCTCTGTCCAGAAGAGCATAGTCCTGTGCACAGCAAAGATACTGTGCAGGACCCTCAATCTCCCAGGCCTCTGGTAGAGGACCGAGCATGAAGCATGAAGACCGCCCACAGAGGCGAGCGGGGAATTAATTTTTTTTATATAGTGCCTTAAGTTAACACATGCATGTAGTTTAACTGTCTCTGAGTCATGTGTCTATAAAACTAAATTCGACTTGATGATCTGCCCTCAGTTACTTCTAGGCTAATTAAAAGGGAGCCACAAAAGTCCACGTGGACCTGGCTCTTATTATTTGGTTTGACAGCTCTGGATTAAAACGTATTTCAAAAGTTTCAACCCTCTGCCTCAGAGTAAGGCAATGGCAATTTAGCAGCATACCCAGACTGCTTTATCTGTTTTAACGTTCACGGTACACAGAGCTGTCATTGTTGAAAACACTCACTGGGTTTGCCAATGTAATTATCCCCACTCACCGCGGACAGAAATGCCTTCCTGCATGTTATCAAGTACATTAAAGGAAAAATTATTGGCTGCGATAGAAATTATGAGCTCTGCAGGTAAACACGGGGTTAGAGGATGCTTTCCGTCACCTTTTTTCTGCAGCACTTTGTGTGGAATTTCATGTTGTACATTAAAGTGATGATTGTGACAATGCTGAAGATGACGGTTGACATAAATTATTTGGCATACAGCCACCCGTGCCCTTTCTCTGAATTTGTCCCTTTTTTTTCTCCTTACCCTCTTCTTGCTTGTCTTCTTTCCTGTTGTATTAAACTACGGTGCTTTAAGCTGTATTGTACTGCTGGAGCATCTTGAGTGCCTGTGTCTAGGATGCTTGCACACACTGCTTCAATTCTCTGAGCCATGCAAATAATTGTGTACCTGACTGATGTCCCATGCATTTTTCATATCGCAACTTGACTGTGCCTGCAGTGAGTAAAAAGTTTTTTTCCTTTCCTCTTCTCAACAACATGCTGTTTCTTTCACCTCCCAACACCCTCTACTTTGACCTCATACTCACATGCACATTTCCAGCACCTATCATTGAAATCAATGGGATTGATTCTCTTGAGGTTAATGGATTTTGCTGCCAAGGTGAGCAGGATGCACTTTAATCATGGCAGATCTTAAATATTTTATCAGAGAGAGCCAAAGGTTCAGAGCCGGAGCTGGCAATGCAGAGGAAGGAATGACAGTGGAGAGAAGCACACTGTGCATCTCAGCACTCTTGTCTAGCAATGGGCCAAATGTTCACTTCAGAAAGACCCAGCATAATGGTGTCGAAGAGCAAAAAGCAGGATGCACTGAGTTGAATTTAGTTACTGCATGAGGAGAATGAATTGTTCGTATACACTGTTCATTAATCTTCAGAAGGAAATTTGGCTTTATCATTTTTTGTGTTGCTTTTTTCTCATTTTCATGAAATAATTTCTGGATGACTAACCTCCCAGTCACACAGGAATAGCGACTGGTAGGCAACCAGCATTTTCTAGGGAAAAATGTGTGTTCCCTGACCAGTTGCCAAGGGTTTGAAAAAGGTTAGGTGTAGGTATACGATGCTGCACCAGAGACCTTGACATTGCCGTGGTTGCCTGTAACTTACACAAAATATGCTGACTTGTCTGGAAACACTCACTGGATGCTCGCCAAGCAGTAGTCGTAACAGTCGTAGCCTTCCATGCAAATTACGGGTGACTACTGCTATGAGTTAGAGACCAAATCCATCACAGAGATTTTTGGTGCCGGACTGTCTTTTCGACCAATTTCTACTGGCAGCTACCACCAACTTCCAGCAACCACTCTAGCTCGTCTGGGAAAACAGAGTTTTTGCTAGTGAATAGCTTGCCAGGATGTCACCAACATGTCTGTAGATCTGAATAAAAACAGTAAACACACTGCAAGCACCAACATTTCTCTTAACCTTCAATTTGAAGCAGCTGTGCACCAGATATCTTCTTATTCTGGTAATTTAGAAATTTTACTCTATCTTTACATGAATGCTAAAAATGCTTTGTAGCCCCAAAACCTTAAAAGAAAATAGCTGCTTGTGATTTATAAGAGGATTACTGCATCTTTTGTTCTGCACATTTTGTGCGTTTGTTCAAAATTTATTTTAATGATGGATAGAACTCAAAGCCAGTAACAGTGTCTACTTTTTAAAAACTATTTTTAAACAACATCCATTTCATGTTCTGCCTGGGAGAGGCATCACAGGAGCAGCAGGCTAAGCCAGACAGTCCGATATGTCTCTCTTCCTGGCAATGTTTTCAGCCCCTCCTGGGAGTTCTCAAGGCATTCCAGGGCCCAATGAGATATACCTTTAATCTCTGCAGCATGCTCCAGACCTACCCCCAAGGTCTGCAACAGCTAGAAAACCTGAACTCAGGAACAATATGTCCTTTTGTGATTATTAAAACACTGAAATAAATCCCTAAACTGCCTGCATAGTCAGAGTGTTTTCAATAAATGGTCATTGTGTCCTGCAGCACCCCGTATAATTAGAAGAAGCCTCTTTATTAATCCATTCATTGTCTGACCGTTTCAAAAGAACTAGTTTAATTAGATGTGAGTCTACATTTCATTTTTATATTTCTTAGAAAAGTTTTGGGTCAACCAGAAAAATACTTTTAGTAAACAGAATAAAAAGTCTGGATATTGGCAAAGTAGGAATAATTATTTTAGTTTAATGATTTTGTCCTTCAAACTTTGATTTTGTCAAAGAATGATCCATTTGTAGTGGACTTGGACTCTACTCACTGAGTCTTGCCTTCCATTTGATGGATCCTCATTGCCTGTGGATCCTGGTTCTATTAAATAAAAACTAAAATAACTTGTGACTGTCCTCATAATGGTCCTGGGGGTAATCACACAAGTAACCAAACCAGTGTGTGCAGATGAATATGCAGGTAATTAGGTCAGCAAGTATAACACTGAATGTGATGCAGTTAACAAGAAAGTGGGGCAGGCGTGTAGTGTAGGTGAGGCCAGTTGAGCCTTGGTCCACCTAATTCAGTGCCCTTGATACTAATGCCCTGTGTGCCTCATGTACTCTCCTTTTTAGCATTGGGCCGTGTGAATGTGTCACCATTCACCAAATCTTCGAGGATTGTAGCTGCAAACATTTAAGCATCTTTTTCAGTGTGATAGAAGTCAGAATTGATATTCTCATATTTACAGACAGGCATGCAAAGTATTACAACTGCATACATTTCTACTGCATCTTTGTGAGTAGCTTAGCTGTTTTGGAGAATCCTCTAAACAGCAATAACATGACAAAACAGGGCTGCCAAGTCTAATGCTTCTGACTAGACACCTGCCTTCCATCACTCTCTCACAGCCTTACATAGAACAAACTAATCACTTGCCAAATAAGAGGAAGCCAAATCCCGTTGTGGAAAAACAGTTACATATGTCAAACAGGTCTTTTTGCTGCAAAAAGGCTTTTCCCTACATTTCAACACCAACACTGTGCATGCACAGATGGTGAAAAGGGAAACATTTAGTATGCTTTTAGTTGCCTAGAGTTATTATTAATCTCTGGCTCTTTTCCACAGGGTGGTTTTTGTCTCGTCTCCCACCCCTCAGCCTAAGTTGGTTGTGACAGATGGTTACCCGTCCCTGAGCCTGGTTCTGCCAGAGGTTTCTTCCTCTTGAAAGGGAGTTTTTCCTTACCACTATCAGCAAGTAATTTCTTAGGGGTGTCATCTGGTTGTTGAGTTTATTGTAGGATCTTTACCTTCCAGTATAAAATGACTTAAGTTGACTGTTGTTGTGATTTGGTGCTTTTTAAATAAAACTGAATTAAATTAAAGTATGCACTAACATATATATTTCAAGGTAAAGTCTTTCAGATTTTAGATTGAAGATACTCGCCAGTAATGCCTATAATCTGGCTTTGGCAAATTGTTTGTCGCTTCCAACTTTTTCTGGAATTCTGTTACTTACTTAATTGAAAATGTAATTTTTGATTAATTAATCAACGTAAATTATCCCAACACTGATGTGATCAGGATCTAGCACCACATTGGTTGCTTTACTTCACACGGATGTGCTGTCACGATTATCAATTGTTATCGATTCTTTTATGTTGTTTACATAAAATTTCTTGATGCATTCTCAATCATGTAGGTAAGTAAATCTCAGTGGGAGAAACGTTTCTCCCACTGAAAACGCTACATCCAGATGAACAGAATCGAGTTTTGGAGATTTACATAAAATTCTCACCCCACTATCTCAATGTCTGAGCACAAATTGAGATCCATCAGACCACACAACATTTTTGTTATCTTATATTGTCCAATTTTCATAAGGCCTAAATTTTAGCCTTCAATTCCTATTCTTAGTTGGCTGTAGTGGCACCTGGTGTGATCTTTTACTGCTTTAGCCCATCTGCTTCAAGGTTCAACGTGCTGTGCGCTAAAACAATGCTCCTCTTCATGCCTTGGTTGTAGTGAGTGGTCATTTAAGGGACTGTGGTCAGCTTGGAGCTGATAGGAAGTCTGGCCAGTCTCCTCTGACCTCCATTATCATTTCTCCATAAATGCTAGAGATGGTTGTGTGAGAAAATCCCAGATGATCAACATTTTGTTGCTCAGTTTGAACTTCAGCAGGTCATCTTGACCAGGTCCACACGCCAAAATGTAAAGAGTTGGTTCCATGTGATTTGCTGATTAGGAATTGGCATTAACAAACAGCTGAATGTGTGTACCTAACAAAGTTGATGATCGATTAATGTCCTGTCAAATCTTGTGCATACCATATGGTATCGTGCTACAGCTATGGTTCATTCTGTTTCTCTCATGGGTCTGAGTGAGGCCATGAAAAATATTAATGTAAAAACAGCCTGATGAAGCCAGCAATGTTCCAAACCCAATCTCTGAAAATAAAAAAGCAGCTTAGGATGCATGATCAGTCTTTCCATCACACTTAAGTAAGAGTAATGAGAAGCCACTCTGATTAAGTTTTAAAATGTGTGAAGGTGCATGCTGTGTATATCGTTTCCCTGCAAAGATCAAGTTACACAATAAGAACAGGATAAATGAATCCTCAATGTTAGCAGGTAATTATTCAGGTCTGACAGCCACCAGTGTTGTCAGTCTCAGTGACAGTGATGTAAAGAGTGGAGATTAACTGCAGTAAATGGGATGAAGAATTTAATGGCCATTAAAGCAATTCATAGTAACATGCAGCTTGTAGGGAGTCAGCCAAACTCATTTGCTGCTCAGTCTTTTGACTCTTATGTAAAGAGAATTCCATCCTACATTCCCGTAAAGCGCTGCCTTTGGAAGGATTTTTCTCTTTGAATCATAAAATAGAATAATACAAAAATTTTACTACATCAAGTGTGGAGTTTGGGGTTTTTTGAATATTCATACAAGGCTGTGACCCAACCTCTTAAAAAAATAATTGGCATATATGGTTATGGTTATATTTTTAATGCTTTTCTTACTTTGAGATCTATGTCAAAGGAGCTCATTGTAAGCCTGAATATTTGAACAATACAGCTGGTCTCAGAAAGAGACTGTTACGACCCCTGGTTGGGAAGAGGGAGTAAACCCTAATATCCTTATCTAACAAAAAGGCTCACCAAAACCATTACATGGGTGGCACCAACCTTCTTACCTAGTGTGTCTAATGTACAGGGTACCCCAAACTTATCTAGTCCTCTAACTCCCACCACAAACCTTAAACAAACCAAAGAATCTCTCCAGAGCAGCACAGGACAGTCATAGCACTGAGGAGGAAAGAGTGAGAGTCCAGCCACAGGTAAGTTTCCTTTATAGGAGAGTTCTCAATCCTGGTTGGTCCTTACAAATTCTCCTCCATCCAATCAGAGCTGAACATTCCAAATTAGGACCAGTCTGGATTCTGTGTACCTAAGGAGAAACAGAAAGAAAAAAGGCAGGAGAAGTCCATTTGTCCATTTACTGCAATGTGCTAGATGGGAAACCCTGGAGAGCTCAGCAGGGATCATAAAATTAGATTTACAGTGAGCATGTTTAAATGCACTCTGCTATACGGCATTGGAGTCTAATGACTTGTGTTATATTTAGTAAATGATGATTACATGGAACAAATAGGAAAGCCATTTTGCTTTGCACACATGGTTATTTCCACTGCATTAACAAATGAGTTTCCTAAATATGGAATACATAAAGTACTGCTTATCATGTTATTCCACATTCTGCTAATCTGTGCGCTGAGTCCTTTCAGCATTTGAGGATGAAACAAGATCAGACTGTCTAGTCGGCGTTTTCCACTTTGTTCAAACTATCAGAGTTTGCAACTCTGGTCTAATGAGACAATTATAATAAAAGGTTATCACTCTTAAAGTATTTTTAGTGTTTAGAGTACATCCCAGCTTTCCTATTTAAACGTATAAGTACGCAACCTACCATCTGCTTCACACTAGAAGTACTTAAACAACAGTAAAACAAATTTATATTGATTAAATGTACTTAGGAGACTGAAGCAACTTCTTTACTCAAGTAAAAATAAAAAAGTACAGGCTCTGAAATGTACTCAAAGTAAGAACATAAAAAGTAGCTCCTTGAAAGGCAATTCTACTAACTGTTCCTGTACAAAGATAACTGAAGGTTGTGCTATATTAATAAAATAATATTAGTACGAGAGAATATGAGTGTTATTCAAATGTAAATTCTTACTCTAAGGAATGTACTCAGCTTGAATCTGTTATGGAGGACGTCTGTAGTGAAAGGAAATGGAAAAAAAACAACTATTTTCTGTTGCCTAAATCGTAGGAGGTGTCTGCCTCCACACCTAAACAGTAAAATGAGAACAATCAAGGGTTACAGTGCAATCAGCAGGTGGGGGAACCCTAAGATCTGTATAGCGGCTCAGCGTGGAGGAAAGAATCAACTCACAATAATTTCTAATTAGAGCTTCAGTAGATTTTCTTATTGTACAGGCTGATATCAGCTGACCCGCTGCTCTTTGAAGATTTACACAACTGAATTCAACAAGATGTACACAGGATGTTTATCAAAACCCACCATATACAAATACTATATGTGATTAAAATGACGACATTAGACGCTTTAATTTAGTTTATCAAGTGTCATTGTCTGTCCTTACCTTTAAATATAACCTCTCTTCTTCCTCCTTTGGTCTTTCTCCACCTCTGAGTGAAGTTAGCCCTCACAGCACAGAAACAGCTTTAGTGAAGGTTACAAATGATCTTCTTATGGCCTCTGACAGTGGACTCATCTCTGTGCTTGTCCTGCTAGACCTCAGTGCAGCGTTCGATACTGTCGACCATAATATCCTATTAGAGCGATTAGAACATGCTGTAGGTATTACAGGTACTGCACTGCAGTGGTTTGTATCATATCTATCTAATAGACTCCAATTTGTGCATGTAAATGGCGAGTCCTCTTCACACACTGAGGTTAATTATGGAGTTCCACAGGGTTCAGTGCTAGGACCAATTCTGTTTACATTATACATGCTTCACTTAGGCAGCATCATTAGAAGACATAGCATACATTTTCACTGCTATGCAGATGACACCCAGCTTTATCTGTCCATGAAGCCAGATAACACACACCAATTAGTTAAACTGCAGGAATGTCTTAAAGACATAAAGACCTGGATGGCCGCTAACTTTCTGCTTCTTAATTCAGATAAAACTGAGGTTATTGTACTCGGCCCTGAAAATCTTAGAAATATGGTATCTAACCAGATTCATACTCTGGATGGCATTACCTTGGCCTCCAGTAACGCTGTGAGGAACCTTGGAGTCATTTTTGACCAGGACATGTCCTTCAACGCACATATTAAATAAATATGTAAGACTGCTTTCTTCCATTTGCGCAACATCTCTAAAATTAGAAATATCCTGTCTCAGAGTGACGCTGAAAAACTAGTTCATGCATTTATTACTTCCAGGCTGGACTACTGTAATTCATTATTATTAGGATGTCCAAAAAACTCACTGAAAAGCCTTCAGCTAATCCAAAATGCTGCAGCAAGAGTACTGACAGGGACTAGAAGGAGAGAGCATATTTCTCCTGTTTTGGCTTCCCTTCATTGGCTTCCTGTTAAATCCAGAATTGAATTCAAAATCCTGCTCCTCACATACAAGGTCTTAAATAATCAGGCCCCATCTTATCTTAATGACCTTGTAGTACCATATCACCCTATTAGAGCACTTCGCTCTCGCTCTGCAGGCCTACTTGTTGTTCCTAGAGTATTTAAAAGTAGAATGGGAGGCAGAGCCTTCAGTTTTCAGGCCCCTCTTCTGTGGAACCAGCTTCCAGTTTGGATTCGGGAGACAGAAACTATCTCTACTTTCAAGATTAGGCTTAAAACTTTCCTTTTTGCTAAAGCATATAGTTAGGGCTGGACCAGGTGACCCTGAATCCTCCCTTAGTTATGCTGCAATAGACGTAGGCTGCCGGGGGATTCCCATGATGCATTGAGTTTTTCCTTTCCAGTCACCTTTCTCACTCACTATGTGTTAATAGACCTCTCTGCATTGAATCATATCTGTTATTAACCTCTGTCTCTCTTCCACAGCATGTCTTTTATCCTGTCTTCCTTCTCTCACCCCAACCGGTCGCAGCAGATGGCCGCCCCTCCCTGAGCCTGGTTCTGCCGGAGGTTTCTTCCTGTTAAAAGGGAGTTTTTCCTTCCCACTGTCGCCAAAGTGCTTGCTCATAGGGGGTCATATGATTGTTGGGTTTTTCTCTGTATCTATGAAGCGCCTTGAGGCGACTTTTGTTGTGATTTGGCGCTATATAAATAAAATTGAATTGAATTGAATTGAATTTCTTTTTTCCTCCCTGTGAAATACAGCAGCTGGACCTTTAGCTGGCAACACACTGTGCGACAAACTGCACACAAACAATTTTTGTGATTGCTGATGTTTGTTGAATTTGAAATTACCTGGCATTTAAAAATGGCCCTCGCTTCGTGCTTCATGCTTAAGCCTGCTAGTGCTAGCTAAATGCTGAAGTCACCAACACAGTTTACACACCTGCACTCTTTCTGGCCCACTTTAACCCCCGAGTAAAAAAGCTATAAATGATACAGCTGAACCAATAATGAGCCTTCTTTGAAAATCCAAGGAGTGGAAAGTACATATATTTATTTAAAAATGGAGGGAGTAAAAGTAAAAAGTTGTCAGAAAAATAAGTACTCAAGTAAAGTATAGATATATGAAAATTCTATTAAGTACAGTATGCATGGCAGGATGGCTTAACTTTGCAAAGTTTCATAAGACTTCTGGAACAAATGTCCTTTAGGCACATAAAGTCCAGGTGGATATGTTTGTCCATAATCTATAACACCTCATACCAAATGTCACTGATTAAAGAATGAGTGATGATTTGGACTTTTTTGTAGCTATAGGGCCTGGGCACCTTACAGTCACTGAGTCAACCCTGTTGACCCTGAACTCATTTGTACACCAAAGTATTCTAGAGTCAAATGGGAAGACATCTGTCTGACAGTTAAAATTTGGTTTAAATTGGGTCATGGGCAACAGCATCTCAAGCACAGCACGGTGAAAGAATCAAGTCTTGCACTAACCCAGTCTCGGCTGTGGCGAGACCTTAAGAGAGCTGTGCATAAACAAATGTGTGGAGGCCTCAATGTTGTATTGAAGAGTGGGCCAATATCCTCCACAATGATTCCTCCATAAGCTATTTAATAGTTTGGTTAATTTGTCTCCCAGAAACACGCCAGGTTTTCCTGTGCAGAAGGAGAAATGGGAACGCACTCGACACGGAGCAAAACAGCAGGATCTCCTGAAGGTCTTCCTTCGGTCCAAATACAGGCAGCAGGTTGGGATGATGCCGCCTCTGTTTAAAGGCATCGTGACCTCCAGGTGTTCAATAGAAGCGTGGTTAATCACACACACACAGGCAGACAGAAAGGTGAATCTGCCCAGGAGGACTGGAGGACCGTGACAGAAAACTTTCTTTTACAGATGCTGTATAATGTCATGCATAACAACAAACTACAGAAAAGGGATTTTGGCATGGTTTATGTGTAGCCCAGCAGAGAATATCTTTCACTGAGCAGAGTTGTGAAATAATATTCATTTTAAAATGATAGCCCAAACAGTGGGAGATTTACTTTACATATGTTACATCCATTTTTTTTTAAATTGTGCCTTAATTTGCACGGGAAATTGTCTTCATCTTAAAGGTAGATGCATATTTCAAGAGCAGTAATATGCCTTTTGGAGGTTAGACCAAACATAGTGTGCAAACTGGTTAGGATGAGTTCAAAATCCCCAAAAATGATAGCTAAAAGGCACCTTAAAAAACCAAAGATATAGTGAAGTAGTGGGATGTATCTCTTGTTTGTTGTTTTTCTCTTGTTTAATTGATCAATTGATTGTACAAACCCCTCTTCATAAAGTAGCTTCAATTTAGACACCCGCACATTTATTTAGCCAATTACAGTTTAATTACAACCTCGACAAATATTTTAAACTGTCTTGCTGAATTTAATGAATATATCTTTTCTGCGTAGCTGCACTCAGTTTGATTTCACTTTCTGATCTCCTTAATTTGGGCAAATCCCACATGGCTGTCAGAATCAGTGATAGCATAATTAGCTGCAGCTTTTTTTAAAATCAGATGCTAATTACACGCAGATTATGAGCGCAAATGAAATGAAATGCGCAGTGCAATGCATACCCCGGCCAGCTCTGGCAAGAGATCCTAAGATTCAATGACTGTGTCTCTCTATCTTTAAGTAAAATCTTGCACTTTTCTTTTCATGATAGTCTCTTTTTTTTAAAAATAGTTTTATAAACTTATCATTAAATATTAAAAACCAAAAATATTTTTTCTTAGGTCTTTAAACTTGATCATAGAGATGTTTCCAGGTGTATTTGTCTGCCTGTTTGTGCCCCTTTGCCAGTGTGAATAAGAGGAAAACGCTGACCTGCATCAGCAGTCCCTCTGCCACCACTGGCATTCACAATTCAGTCTATTTTATGGGAAACTAAAAAACTGAATTCATAGTTTTACCCTCATGTAGCCAGAGCAGGAGCAAACCTGCACACTGCCAGTCTGTAATTACCCATCAATGGCCTAACTAATCTGGATTGCAGTGTGTAATGCTTCTGTGGGCTAGCTGCTGTGAGAGACATGCCCTACCCTGAGAATGGGCCAAACAAACAAACAGGATCACATGGAGCTGTGTGAGCCTGCTGTCAGGGAATGACAGCAGGCTCACACAGCTGACAGAGTACCAGATCAGGAGGCTACTCTTCTCAGCTGTCTCTGTGCCCCATCCTAAGCACCAGGCTGGCATGAGCTAAGAGTTGGCACGTCCCATGTGAATTGGTGCCATGCATTTAAATTAAGAACAGTTTTTGTCTTTTTTTTTAACAAAAATATGAAGGAATGTAGTGTAAATAGACTCCACTGACACATGCTTTTTTGTATTTACACTTTTGTATCTTTGGAAGACATCCCGCTGGTCTGGCTTGTGGCCCTCATATCATCACTGTGCCAAATGACAGCTATAAATTTGAATATACTTGTGATTTTCCTTGCTCCCCAGCTTATCCTCATCGTCCTCCTCAGGCCTTGCTTTCTCTGGCCTGATCCCTTCACGTAGAGTTTCTAAAGTGTGTAAACAATTTTGTTTTAGGTGGATTTTTGCAATGACCACTCGTAAGGTGCGGTTTAACCTTCAGCCAAGTTATAATTAAAGTCACACACAATCTGTCTAAACTAATAACGCAGAGTTTTGTTTTGTTTGATGCATTAAACAATCGCTCAACAGTGCAAGCTGAACAAAAGTAATCAAACCTCTTTTATTTCCATTAGATGTTTCTTGTAGCTGCTAATGAGATTGGGAAAGCAATTAGCAGGAATTATCATCAGTATCAGAATACCTCTTCAGGTCATTTGGGCTATGGTCAGGTCTCCGATGGAGCCATTCCAAAAAATGAAATTTATTCTGTGTCAAGCTTTCTATTGATTTTACTTCTGTGCTTGCATCTGCGGTCTTTTTGCTTCAACAACCTCTCCTAAACCTCAGGTCATGAACTACTGCTGGGACATCCTCCTGTAAAGTTATTCAATATGATTTTGAATCATCATTTCCTTGGACATAGCACAACATCTAGGCCCAGAGATGGCAAAGCCACCACACAAAGCTACATTGTACACTAACCTACCAGTTCATTAGGTACGCCTTCTTATTAAACTTAATTTCTTGTTAAAGTCAGTATCTAATCAGCTAATCACATGGCAGCAACAGTGCATTTAGGCATGCATACATGATCAAGATGACCTGCTGAAGTTTAAACTGAGCAACAGAATAGAGACAGTAAGACAGGAAAATAGAAATGACTCTGAATGTGCCGTGGTTCATGATGCCAGGCAGGCTGGTCTGAGTATTTCAGAGACTGTTGATCTGCTGCGATTTTCCCACAGGGTCACATGTAGGGCTTACTGAGAATAGAGAAAATATCCAGTGAGTGGCAGCTCTGTAAACAAAATTGCTTTGATGATGTCAGCGGTCACAGAAGAATGGACAGGCTGCTTCAGGCAACAGTAACTTAAATAACCACTGGTTACAACCAGGAGATGCAGAAGAGCATCTCTGAATGCACAACATGTCAAGCCTTGAAGTAGATGAGCTACAGCAGCAAATGACCACAGTGGGTGCCACTCACATCAGCTAAGAACAGGAATCTTGGTACACTTTGAGTCCCTTTGTACCAGCTGAGCATCTTTTAAATGTCACAGCCTAAGTGTTGTTGCTGATCATGTCCTTTTATCACCACAGTGTACCCATGTTCTGATAGCTGCTTCCATAAACACGCCATGTCAGTATCACGGTCATGTACTTGCAGGACCCAAGAAGCAGACTCAGAGGTCAGTAATTAGTTAAGTGAACTTTATTCTACAGTAATGGGTCAAGGGGGGAGGGCATAGTGAGGCTCACAGGTGCTTTGAATTGACGGGGTGGCATAGCGTGGGTGGAGACCTGGGTTAGCCGGTGACTTTCATGCAGCTGGAGAGCATGGTGAAAGTGAAGGTGAAGTACAGGTCAGCTGTTCCTCTGGCTACTGAGGTTGTACAAAAAGGTAGCTAAATTGTTGGAGCTGTCACCAGATCAGATCAGTGGGTTCCCAAGGAAACAGGGTGTAGGCAAAGTTTCTAGGTTGTTTACTGCAGGAAGCACCAAGGCACAAAGTAAGTAAACTAATATTTACAAAAACAGATTTCAAATAAATGTGGCCCACATGTCACCATGTAGACAGGGACAGTCTGGGGAGGAACTGTGGCAGCACCTCTCCATGATACACTCTCTGCCTGATGACTGCACTGGAACCAGGTGCAGGAGGAATGACTCACACAAAATAGACATGTCATCTCACGGTATCCCATCAACATATCTGAGGAGGTTGCCTCAATAAAGTCTATTGGGTGACCACTGTAGTCACAAACCATGATGCTCCCTACACCATGCTTCGGGCGACCGTGGCTCAAGAGTTGGGAGTTCGCCTTGTAATCGGAAGGTTGCCGGTTCGAGCCCCGGCTCGGACAGTCTCAGTCGTTGTGTCCTTGGGCAAGACACTTCACCTACCGCCTACTGGTGTTGGCCAGAAGGGCCGATGGCGCGATATGGCAGCCTCGCTTCTGTCAGTCTGCCCCAGGGCAGCTGTGGCTACAACTGTAGCTTGCCTCCACCAGTGTGTGAATGTGTGTGTGAATGGGTGGATGACTGGGTGTGTAAAGCGCTTTGGGGTCCCTAGGCGGGACTAGTAAAAGCGCTATACAAATACAGGCCATTTACCATTCCCAGCTAGGATCTGGTTTTGGTGTTGGTGTGTATGTTGTGCAATGCATTTTCCCTCCAAACATGGCATTGTTTGCGCTGTAAAAAATTTTGTTTGTGCTGCTATCGTTTTAAAGATATTAATAAAACTTTATAGAGTTTTTCCTTGTGAATGAACAAACACAGAAATGATTTTATAATCTTTTCCAAGTTAGTGTGTTCATACGTTGTATGTCTGTATTTATAGGGAGGGGCATTTCCCCAGTCTTCTCTCCTTAATTGGAGCACCTCCAAACACTCCAGGGGTCTTTCACAGTTGTTTTTTTTTTTAGCCCATCATCATTTGCTTGTTAAATTATTCACTAGTTTTAAGACGCAAATAGTCAAACCTTGTGTGTGGTGTTATTTTAGCTGGATTGTTTAGATTAGGAATAATGGATTAATGGAAAAATCCATCCCATATCTCTGTACCGGTGCTGGTTTGACACACATTGGTTTAGGTTAGGTTATGTTTGGGGTGTAGAACTTAATAACCCCCCCCCCCAAAAAAAAAAAAAAAAAACCCTGAGATTTGGCTCTTTTAAACTTACTTTGGCTCCTTTGACACACGAGTATGTGTTGTGCAGAATGAGGAGGCAGTCGATTTCAGGGAGCAGGTTTGTGATTTATGATTAGTGGCTGGCTTTACACTGTGCACATTACCAGGTGACAGTATAAGTGTTGTAAAACATGTGATTTATACTGCAGTAGTCCACTGGGAGATTTGATAATGGCATTACTCTTAAGATTTAATCTTCTGGATTCTCGATCCTGACTTATTTTCCAGGCCCTCTGAACTCTATAGACAGTTTCTAAATCTATAAGGGTAGAATA
Organism: Perissodus microlepis; assembly: GCF_051167445.1. Classification (NCBI taxonomy): domain Eukaryota; kingdom Metazoa; phylum Chordata; class Actinopteri; order Cichliformes; family Cichlidae; genus Perissodus; species Perissodus microlepis. The sequence goes on along the minus strand of NC_140466.1, from coordinate 24,331,029 downwards.
AAGGCGTGGTGCAATTTTATTTATACATTTATTTATGTATTTATTTGACACGTGCTCACTGCTGATGCTGATTGTATTCACTTCTGTCTGTGCAACAAACCTTGTTTACAACAAGGTGCAAACCGCTGGTTACACTGAAGAGGAAAAAGATTAGTTTGTCATAAAACATCTAAAAGAGCCTGCACAGTTTTAAAAAGAAATACAGGGCATGTGTGGCTTGCCACGGAAATGAGCCACTAGTGCCATAAGTAGCAGAATGAATTCAAAAGTGTAGGGCTGTGCTCTTTTCTCAGATTTGGCCAAATATTCCAAAGGTGATTGCACATCGCTTTACATTGCTATTGAATAGAGACCCAAAGCATATAGCAAAAGAAACCCAAGTGGTATGCAAGGAAATAGGATGTTCTTTAGTGGCCAAGTTCTTCATCTGATCTCAGTCCATCAGAGCAGCTTTTCAGTTGATAAATGCAAAAGTGACTGCAGTAGGTCCCACAAACAAGCAGAAGCTGAAAGTTACTGCACTAAAGGCCTATCAGAGCATCTCAAGGGAGTAAACACAACATTTGTTGATGTCCATGGGTTCTAGACTTTATGCAGTCATTGACTTCATTCATCCATATATTATAAATAATCATTAAATCTAAAATTATATTCGTTTGTCACGTTACTTATAAAACCTCACAAAACAGCTGATATTTTTGTGAAATCATTTGAATTAGAGCTTAAATTATTCAGTAACAATAACATTGGTTGTTCCAGTGTAGAGTTGTGCAGAAGCACAAGTACAAAAATGGTGTCTTTGTTCAACAATCTGTGGACGTAACTGGAAGCTTAATCATTTTAAGAACAAATTACTGTTTTAGATATGCAGCAGACATCTCAGAAATTTAATAAAGCTTTTTCTCTCTTCACTCATCTGTTTTCTTTTGATGAAACAAGTACCTAGACGGATCATTTCATATTTTCATTACTGCAAGTTATTCATTACTTTTCTCCCTCTTTCAAAACAGCAAACTTGTTAACCCCAGGAAAACATATATAGGTGTATACCCCTGTGATATAGGTGTACTCTCTCTACACAGTCTGCAGTTCTTTCAAACCCCATATATCCCTGTACTATCATTCACTGTTGGGGAACACAGCTTCATAAAGTTAGACATACATAGAATATCCAGATCTTTTACATAATTTCAGTAGTTTATTAATGAGCAGTTCTAACTCTCACCGTACAGCCAACAGGGAGTCTAGCCAAGCTAGCATACATTAAATTGCAAATCAAATCAAATAAAACACCTTGATGACAAACATAAAAAATAAGGTTAAAAAACTTTTGATTTATCTACTTACACATTTGCAATGTTTCTCATCAACTCAACTTACTTTAGGATACAGCAACCCATGGGTGTAGTAAGACAAGACAACCATTAGCTCTTTACTAAGACGGGTGGGTAGATATGCTTTCTGCCACGCTGTTTGTTAAGCTCATGTGTGCCTATGCATCACCACAGTAATCAAAGTGCAGTTTTGGTTGTTTTAAAGCAGATGACTGGCTGCCAGGGCTGGGAAACTCTCTCTTACATTTCTAATGAGGATTCTTTGAGAACCATGTTGCTCCCTTATAGTGTCTCTGGTAATATATCAACCCATTACTAATCGCCTTGAGAGGGTTTGTCCACAGCACAAGTCGTTTAGACCAGAGGAGCAGCATCTCTGACGGTTAACTTGTGTACTGTCTGTTTTACAATGAGTAGTGCAGCACTTGGGGAGGCTTAGTTCAATATTGGCCTCTAATGATGGACATAATGTTACCTTACAGAGGAGCAACCCTGATAAAGGAATCTCTAGATAATCAGCCATGGGTAATGAAAATACTGAGACTGATGCACAGACATTGGCTGAGCAGCATGTGTGTCTCTGGCAGCCAAGTAATTCAGAAACAGCTAATGCATATCTATCCTGTACTTTCAACATTGCTGGTCCCAAAGTGGCCAAAGTGATTTTGTTTCCACTGTGTCAGAGCTGCTGCTATCATAACTGGTGTCCTTATCTTTCCTTTTTTTGTCAGACAGACTATTGTAAATTTTTAAAACAAAGTGCGCTGGTGTTCAAAGTGAATTACCCCTTGAAAAATATGAAAATCTTTCTTACACATGCATCAAATAAGATTGATCATGCAATATTACATCAGCTGCTGCTTTCATCTGTATAATTTTGCATTGCAAGGGGTACAGTCATTCCTTGTATCAAGATGGCCCTTGATAAACTTGCAGTTTTGTTTTCCATTTAAAATGATAAAGTGAAGCTAAAGGGTTTTCAGTAACATTTCGGTTTTGTTGTATGCACCAAAGCAGCTGTAAAGCAACTGAAAGTCACCATTTCAGAATAATTCGAGAGCGCCTGTCAAGTTTGTGATCTTAGTCATCAACAACAGACACTTTAAAAAAGAACTCTCAAGTCTATGTGTGTATTCTGTAGCCTTTCCTCCAACAAAACATTTAAGTAAGTATATATTTTTAGTCAAACCACATTGCCAATTAGTAAGATTATTTAGATTCAGTGACATAGAAGCTTCTGCAATGACAGTCCAGCCTGACAAAGTGTGAGAAAAACACCTGACTGAAGTGCTAAAAACATAACCACTGTGTAAATGAAGCACATGAATTAAATCATCCACTGAAACTTTGGAGATTCAATTACTCAACACTCTGGACAGAGGAGGAGAGGGGCAGGCATTAGGAAACAACAGGTCGTCCACCATGCTGAGCACTTTCCTGGTTGGCTGAGGGTGCTTATGGGCTTGGTTTTTTTTTGTTTGTTTGACTCTGGACTGTCTGAGTCATATCTTTAAACCACTCCACCCCTTCATTAAACAGTGCACATTAAAAAAAAGTCTGCAAAATAAAAAAGGCTCCAAACTTGGGTGAGACAACATGCAAGAGAGAAAAAAAGAAACTGCAGGCCAAAAAAGAATGACCTTTCAGATATTAGTAACTTTTTGCCAAATGTGGGAAAATCACTGACATGTTTGAAGTAGGACCTTGTTCAGCACTAGCAGCCAAAGGCAATGGCAGTAGACACGTTGAGGATGAGATGAGGCGTGATGTGAGGGCTACTGTGGGGAGAATGTAGAACTTACAGCACGACGCTCACTGCCACTGCCATGGCAGACGAAATCATGCAGATTAGGAAGGCTAACTTATCAGATGCCCATTCACATGGAATGATAAATTCTGCATGCTTTGAGCTCCCTCAGCTTGGCTACACCTAAGTTATGCTACGACATACAGTAGAGATGTCACAAGTGCTAAATGGCACAAGACTGTCCACAAGGCTTCCAGAGCTGTGTGATAAGACCAACCTATAAAAACTAGCCAATAATTTAATAGCGTTCACGTAATTTCACAGTGAAAAACAGATTCACCAATCTCTAACCAAAACTTTTGTCCAAATATGGCCACCAAATATGGATTCATAAAACCCTCACAGGGACAGAAACGTGGGTTTTGAGGCTAAGGCTTCAAAAGCATAATCTACAAACTTGATGGATCCAAACCAGATCAGAGCCATTTTCAGGTGCAGTTGGTGTGTGGGAGCATTATCATGACTCACTTTAAACAAATGGAAATAGGGGATGGTGTAAGTTTACTGGAAATATGCTAGATAATGAAAGCTTTGGAAATAATATCCTATTAGTAGCTTAAAAGGTATGTGTGTTTCTCTCTCCAGCTCTCTCTCGCTATCTATCTATCTATATATGTGTGTGTGTGTGTGTGTGTGTGTGTGTGTGTGTGTGTGTGTGTGTGTGTGTGTGTGTGTGTGTGTCTGCAGCACTTTTAATTGGACCAGTAGTGAGCCTTTCTATTTTGATTTTCTCTTTATTAACAGAACTCTTATCAGTTTGATTTGGGAGTACAGCTCTGAAAAGCATATTCTACTCTTTTCTGTCCAGTCTTCTCTATTATTTTAGAGCGCTACCACAGGTTATTCTTACCAGCAGCTGTCAGACTCTATAATGCAGCTTAACATTCTTTTGGTCATGTTACTCACCAGCTTGTTTGTTTGCTCTACATTTTATACATAACTCTGTAGATTTGATACATATCCGTGTACAATTTTTCAATTTTCTATACATATTCTGTACATTGTTACCTGTATATAGCTGTATATATGAACTTCGGTTGCTTATAGGACCACCTTGTGTCTTCCTTTTATATGTTATTTTTCCTTGCTGTAAGAGCTCTGTAACACCAAAATTTCTCATCCGTGGGATAATAAAGGTTTATTCTATTCTAACATTCCAGGAATTTGCTAATATTTCCTTTGGTGTCGACCGTTTAGTAAGCTTCACAGGCCTAGTAACAGTAACCATAGGGAGTGGGACTTAACAGAGCAAGCTGGACAAGGGTAACCTAGCAGTCCCGCCCTCTTGTGATGAAGTGAAAATGTCTTTCAGTGTGTGTGTGATCAGTGGTCTTGTTATTTTGCACACGACTGTTCACCAACATTAATATTAATTCACCTGGCAGTGTTTGCTGTTGGCACTGCTGTTTTGAGGAAAATATGTGTCTTATGCCAGCTTATGTGTGGGTGCTGCTGCACTGTATATAGAAATTAAATTGGACCATCTATGCATTTATTTCACGTGTCATCGATTGTGGTGAGATTATATGGAACAAATTGTCAAGGCTGAAATTTCTGACCTAACCTGGCACGTTACTTGTTTTTACTAATTGGAAATAATAATATTTTATTTTCCAATTTCCTGAAAAAAAATTGCAGTACATTTGGAAATTATCATGACTTGTCACGGCAAGGTACACATTAGCAAAAAAATAAAAAGCTATTATCAGCAACTGCTTTGTGCAAAAATGCAGTAAGTTGTGGTCAAAATGAGTGCCAGTTAAATCACGTGGGTTAAACAAGTTAAAGTCATTTAGTAAATTTAAATCAATTTTCATCTTAAAACAAGTGTAAAGAAAAATGTTTCGTTACTAGGGTAACCCAGGTTCTCTAAAAACATGATTTTCATAGAGTCCTGGTTGCCGCGGGGATCAGGGGACCCTGCGTCCTTGAAGAGCTTTGTCCGTCTTAGCCAGATGTCGTTGCAGTGGTGCTTCACACAGTGCGATACTGATTGAGATTTGAAAGAGAACAAGGAGTGAATTTCAGAATCCAAAAAGTGCTATTTTTTGAACATATTCATTTCATTTGGCATACAAATTGTCCCCTGTCATATACATCACTTACATTTACACTTGAAAGAAATCACAGCCTTGTGTGTTCCAATACTAGAAGTGTATGTGAGAATGCATGCTTTACTCTAAATTAATGTCTTTCAAATATCACTGTGAGATTTGGTCAATGGGTTGGAGTAATGGATACTTGATTTCTAGATTTCAATAGCTGTCATTTCCACCATCCTGTAAGAAAACAAAGGCAATCAGAAACCTTTGAGCAGCGAGACAATATTGAAAATTGATGGCTGGGATGTCAGTTGCGGTGCTGTAAAAGAGCCTCCTGTAATCTGACATGACAACACGTGATGAGAAATCAATAGCTTCATTTCGTCACATTATTTGAAAGGAGAAGGAGTGACTGTACATGTTTAATGTGGAGAGGATTCACGTGATCCGATTAGACGAGATGACACTGCTGAATAGGGATACTCTGTGGGAAGAAAACACTGCATTATATATACATGCTGTATATTTTATACGTGCTATCTTTAGCATCTTGTGGAATATACTCTGCAAATGCTAGTTCAGTTTGTCTCGGCTGATCAACATGTTGAACTTGATAAAGAAGAGATGAATATGTTTTGCCTATTTTAGTATTATGCCATCACATCTATGTGTGCGTTAACAGGTTTGTGGTTCATTCTCATTGTTATTCTGTTATAATTTTATGAAAGAGCGAGGAATCGGTAGCTTGAACATTAATTTAAATTGCTTTAAAATTGGTTAGAATAATTACAGCAACTATAAATCTGAACAGTGTACATGTAGGTAAGTCACTACTGTGTCATGACAGACAGAAAAAAAAGCTTTTTATTGATTGTTTTGAAATGTTAAAAGATTGAGAGTGCTCATTCATTCTGCCTGTTTGTTGTTTTGATGTAGTTGCTACTGTTATATATCACATGTGTATAGATAGATAGATAGATATGAACTTAATCACTTTTCCTGTTTTGTTCAATTGATAGTGGTTGCCCAACAGACTGTTTTTAGCAGGAAGTGGAGCATTGCATGCATGTGTGTGGGAGAGCTTCACTGTTTCATTATTTACCATTTACCACAACAAAGAGCTCAAACCACTATGCACAGGCTTTTATTTGACTGCTCAAACTGCCAGCTTCACCTGAGAAAGCTAGGAGGTTTTCACCGGCTCTTAGTCTTTTGGTGTGGTCACCTGATTCGTACAGGAAGTCATTTGTTTGCCATGTCAAAACATTTATGGCACAAACATTTTCAAATCAAAGAAAGGGCACGCAGCAGGGGTGGCTGTCTAGACAGTGATTACTTTAATGTTCTTGTTTGAGTTCCTGCGGTTGCCACAGTCAGGGTGCTGATTTCTATAACTGAAAATTAAACATTAATTCATAATGAATGTTGTAAATATAAAATAACTTGCTGCAATGTATTGCATCTCAGTCAGTGTTGTGAGATTTAAGATATGGCTTTAAATGAGGCCAGAGAGAGAGCACCTCGAGTAATTATTTGTACTCCTCCTTTTAGCAACAGCGTTGACTTATACCTTTGCAATTGGATGTCTCCCACTGCAGCCTTTACAACAGTACAGCTGTGTAACACTAGCTGTGGCAATATGCATCCCAAACTCAGCTGTGAATCAAGCTGTTGGCTTATCTAAGTTAATACTGCGAGGGAGTGTATCTCAAATTGTAATGGGCTTCAAGTGCTATTGGAATGGGTAAATGTGAGGATCTATGCTTCAGGCTTTGGGGAGGAATAGCTAAAAAGGGCATGTTTATTTTCTTCTCCTCTCCTCTGTGTACTTGTACTATTCACCATCTCTAGTGCATTGTCTATTGATTTTCTCCAGCCCCCTCTATCAGTCAGGCTTTAATAAGACAACACATGTCGCCTTTAAAAGAAACGTATTAGAATGTTAATGGACCACTCTGCAGACCTGTTTGACTCTGCTGTGTTGAGTTTGCATGCACACACACACACACACACACACACACACACACACACACACACACACACACACACACAATTGTGCTTATGTATAAATGTGCACCAGCACATTTTCATTAAAACAGAAGAAGATAACATTTATCTTGATGGGTTTTACGGATTAAAGAGGGTGGAGAACAAGGAGAATGTGGCAATAAAGGGATGAACGCGTAAGGATGGAGAGAGTTGTGGAAAGTGAAAAAAGCAACCTCCTCGTGCAGAGTGGATTCATCTTCTATCTTATTGCTCCAGCAGGGACCAATTTATCTTCATTTAGGTTTTTGGCACCAGCCACAACCCAGACCAGGTGCCCTAAGAGTGCACATGAACTCCACATGGCTCTTTAGTCTTTGCGGCGTGTGTCTTTGGTTTGAAAGGTTTTATTCCAGCCACTTGATTATGTACGAGTACAATAAGTGAAGAATATGCAGAGAACAAAGCGTTCTTCTCAGAACTGTATACAAAGGAATAATCTTCTTACAGCCCACATTATCTGACCTGTCCTGTTTTTTTATGATTACAGTCAAGGGTTTAAAAACATTCCTTCTGCTGTTGATGTTATAAAACAACATTTGAGTGATAGGATGGTGAACCCTTATACTTTTTACTTTTAACAAGTTTCAATGAAAATGTTTCAATACTTCATAAAAAAAAAAAACTATACCTGATTTAAACTGGCAGCTCTTGTCATGACCCTGGGTCATGTGACCCAGTGTTTTGACTTGTCTTATATTTTGATGGTTTATGTTTAAGTTCAGCTCATTCTATTTTGCCTAGGTTGCTGTGTTAGTTCAGTGTTTTTTAGATCTCCTTTGTGTCATCACCCCTTATGTCTTCCTCGCCCTTCATGTGTTTCTGTGATGTCTTTGTCTCCCGCCTCCTTCTCTTGTTTACATGTTTTCCCCTTGTGATCCGTTTCATTTGTCATTGGGTTCTGTGTGTATCTATAGTGTGCTTGTTCCTCGTCGGTTTGTCGTGGTAAGTCCGTGTGTCTTAGTCCAACCCCTGGGCCAAGGACCAGTACCGGTCCATGAGTCCTTTGGGAAATGTATGGTTTTCAGGGTTTTTATCGTTAACTCGGTTTTCCTGGGTCTTTTCCTTTGTTTTAATTGTGTCTTATTTTGAAAGAAATATTTATCTGTTGTCTGACATTAAACCGGTCCACGGCGCAAAAAAGGTTGTCTTAGTCTGACACGTGTTTAATGTCTGCGTGTTCTATGTTTTCAGGCTCGTGTTGTCATGTTTGCATTCTGTTATGTTTCCTGTTTTATTTTCAAGAGGTCTGGTTGTCCCATGTTCAGTATGTTTAGTTTCACTTCCCCCGTGGCGTCATTATGTTCATTCGAATCGGCTGTTTCTCCATGTGTTTCCACTTCCCCTGATCACCTTCTGTGTGTATTTAATCTCAGAGTTCCTGTCATTCCTTGTCCGTTCATCTGTTTTGCCTGCTTGTCTACTATGTCATGCCATGTTTCTAGGTTTATGAATTTTTGGCAAGTCTTCCTGTTTTAGGTTTCTCATGTCAGGTTTCCATGTTCATGCTCCTTTTCATGTTTCAGGGTTTTTTTTATGTTTAGACTTAGTTCTCCCAGTTTAGGTTATTTTTTAGTGTTGCCTTTGTTTTTGAAACGTTTTTATCAGCCTCCACTAAACGGCTTGCTCTTTCGCGTGTCTGCACTTGGGCCCACCTCCTCACTCCACATAGTCTGACTTTTAATTAGCCATACCTCAGCATTTTCTCCCCGTTTCATTTTCTTTAAAATGGTTGTTTGACAGTCACGCTTCCATTGACACTGTTTGATGAGGCTTCAGCAAACAGATGCATCTCTTGGGTTCTCTGTCAGGTCTTTGTTGGATTTATTTTCTATTTCTTAAGGACATGACTTTCAAGTACTGTTCATCTTCTGTACATAGTGTCTTTTTAGGCCTGCCAAATCTTCTTTTGACCTCCACTTGTCCAGTTTCATTAATTATTTGAGGACACACTGCACACCATGCCAAGAGATGCCCAGTTTTAAGCTAGTAGTTCTTTGGGAATCTATTTGTTGATGCAAAAATACAATTTTAGATGTGTGAAACTGTCATCTTTGGTATTTTTTTATAGATTAAAAGAAATGGGACAAAATGTTGTGTTTTTGCAACTTGTTGCTAGGATCAAAGTTTATGAAGTTGTTTGTTGTGTATCAACAAAACACTGGTTGATCCTTAAGTTAGGTGCCTTTTTTATGCTTCAACGATTCATGTTTTCAGAAGAAAACCATTCTTTTGATAAATGGTCAGGTAAAAGGACTGGACTGAAAATGAGTGAAAAAGCAGCCAATGTCCAAAGAAAAACCTTGAAATACTTTCAGAAAGCCTGGAGAACTATTGCTCAAGACCACTTTAAAAAATTACAAGAAATGACTGGCTCCTGGGAAGCAAAATAAAAATAAAAATGAAGAGTGGCTCTTGCCTTTTGCCCAGTATATTTTTAGATTGCGCTCTGGAAACCTGTTTCTGACCACTTGCAGGAGCTTGTGTTTGAGTTCACAGTCCTCAAAGTTATGTCGAGGGCAAACATCATCTGGTTTCATGCCAAACTGAACCCAACTTTGCGTATCAAGAATCATCACTGGTGAGAGAAGCTGTATCTCCAGCTAGTCGTAGGTGAAACTTCACTTAAAATCACTTCCATAGCCACAGGTGTATAAAATCAAGCACCTTCACAGTAGCCTTCACTTAGGTTGAATGAGTTTAACAGACAACACAGCTCCTCCTCCATTCAGCTGGATTTTAATTGTAGATATATGCTTACTGTAGCATCATGACCTTGGTGACCAAATAATGAACAATAACGTTTTCCCTAGGAGTGTAAGAGGAGGCAGTCATTATTTTACCTTGAAAATCTTCATATATAACTCCTCATCCTAATTCCTTTTTCAAAATGTCCAGTCTAGATCTACGCTGCGAAACATAAAAAAAACCCACAAACCTCTAAAACCCAGAAACAACTACTATCTGTATCACATTCTGTGTTTAACCTGTTGATTTGAAATTGTGGTGAAGTTGCCATGTTGGGTTATACTCAGCTCTTTATGCAATAAAAACTGTCCTTATACTCTGCAAATCCCTCAGCTGTATAAGTCCCCAAATCATGCTGCATGATTCTGGCTTCACCATATCACGCTTGGGAGTTTGGTAATTGTTACACTGCTGAGAAAAGGGAAAGAGTGATGTAGAGGTGAGGGCAGGTTGGAGAAGGGGAGTGAGACGGACGTCAGAAATCAAAGGGACCCTGCTGCCATGTCTGGTTGCAGCAGTGGCTGCGCAGTGAGAAGAGAAAAGGAGGGAGGGAGAGAGAGAGGGGGAGGACAGAGCCGTGTCTTTCTGGCTGCGGTGCTCTGTGCAGTCGGGTCTAGGTCCCCGACTGACAGCCCAAGATTGATGGATAGAGCTTTGTATTGCACATAACATCAATTCTGTCCTGCTTTCTCTTTCATTTGGAATCTCACTCCCTCATCACTCCTCCCTTCCCCTGTCTTTTTCTCTCCTGCTCCCCTCTCTTCCTCCTCCCTCTCCTCCTCCCTCCCGCTGCTGCTCCAGGTCCGTCGCCGGTCCCTCTCTTCCGTATTAGTTTCCATGAGGCATCCTTAATGCTGACAGAGAGCGCACCGTGAGGCAGCAAGAAAGCAGGGTGAGAGGATTGCTATCTTTGTGACAGCTTCTCTGCTTGGAAGGCTGCGTGTGAGCCGGGGAACTGGACTGGACTGTGGTGTTTCGTGGAGGAGGTGGGAGAAGAGGTGGAGGAGCACGAGGGAGAACTGTGGGGCAAGCTGGACAGATGGAGGACGGCACGCAGCACCTGGGACACTGCATGGTTGACATGAAGGAGCTGAGTGCGAGTCCTGAAGGACTGAGCGCTGCTGGTGAGCTGACTCCACTGTGTTTTGTGACTGTTTGAATCTGTCTCCTCTTTCCTCTGTCCTTTCTTGTTCTACAGTCTAACTCCACAACTGCTCGTCAGTTCTAAGCATTGGTTTTCTCTACTGTTACTGCAAATGCTTCTCCAGATGATGTCTTGCTTTTGAGTATTTTCCCTGTGCAAGTGTTTGTTCTCGTGCTGCCACACACACAGAATGAAAGCGTGTGTGTGTGTGTGTGTGTGTGTGTGTGTGTGTGTGTGTGTGTGTTTCAGGGAGAGAGCTAGGGTGGAGGTACCAGCAAAAGTGTGAGAGATTTTTAAAACCCCAGTCTTCAGTAGCCAATTAACTGACTCCTATGCAGAATAATTACAACTCAATACCTGATGATATATAGATGCACTTGTTATGAAAGATCATTATTGGTAGATAGAAATGACACTAAGTGCTATCAAGTGATGTCTTTTGTTGTCAGATATTTAAAATGTTGTTAAGCCACGATTGATCTTCGGGCCTGTCAGTCGTGTCTCCACAATTTAAAACTGTAGACTTTTTAGAAACTGCCTGCCTTTCTGCAGGTTTCCAATTAAGTATTCTTGTTGTGTGGTTGAAATGAAATCTCAAAAATGTTTCTCAGTTCTTTTGAGCTTCAGAATGCATGCGTGTAGTAAATAATACAAAAGTCTGCCTGATCTAGTTTTGAGCAAAATGGAATTTTGATTGAGTGACTCTGCAGAGAGAAAGTTTGAAAAGCTGTTCACATGTTTTCTTGGTGGGAGTCGGGGGGTAAAAAGTCACATGTTTGCTTGCGTGTCATGTCTCTGTTTGTGCACTGGTGTTCATGCATGCATGTGTATGTGTGTGTGAATTTGCATTTTTACTGCAGTCATATTCCATGTAGGCTGAATGTGCTGTCACTAATATGCACTGGCAGAGGCAAACTAGATGTCTTAGTGCCCATCACTACAGGAGAATGCTGAAGAGATTATCCATATCAGTGATGCCACAAAGCCTCCTCTCCACATTTAATACCTTTGCTTACTAAAAGGACAGACACTGCATGCGGTTGCTGCTAAGCATTTGCATTGGCATGCAAGCTAAGAACCATCATCGTCCCAATGGGAATAAGCAGATGGAACTGTACAAAGAAGGATGAAAGCGCAGTTCATGACGCCTTGTCTTCTTTGCTTTAAACCTACACTGACACACTGGTGAAGCATCTTATGTGTCCGATTGCCCATTCACACGGACATATGCAGGCATGCTCTGACGTTGCACAGTTATGCAGAGACACACACAGGGCCACACTCTCAATAGCTATGACCTGATGGCAAACCCAAGATAGGCACCTACCATAAAATCCTCTGCACAATTTTATAGATGGCATCTGACAGATGCAGGAGTGTAACGCCTCACTCTACCTTTGCTTTGTTTCCCCTGGGCATCCTGGAAGACAAGAGCGAAGCACATAATTACAGTGTTTGGGCCGAACAGCAGGTTGACAACCGTGCATTATCAGTCGCAAGGTGACACAGTTTATCTCCTCTTTCTTGACAGGAGATAAAAGCGAAACCAAACTGGGTGCTGCTCGGTGCTAATTAAGGTGGGGCTGAATTGGCGTTTTACAAACTCCCAATCACAAAGGGTGAAATTATGTTATTTTAGCTATTAACTATTCATAACAGAATTCGCATACAGGAATCAGTATCGTCAATGAAAGCTGCAACATTTAATTGATTGAACTGTCTTTGTGAGACGCGTGCCGTGACCAAGCTGTCGCGGAGCGAAAGGTCCCACTCTTGTTAACCCCCCAGACTACGTCTCTTATCAGCTTGACAGTCAAGACCTCCTCAGCGCATCCAACTGATTCACAACACTTCATTAAACGCTGGCAACAAAACCATCTGTCCCCCCTCTCAATCTCCCAAAGCAGTAATGTGACGATAACTCACTCTCCCATTCAGCACCACTTGTCCTAATGGGATGCCTGTCTGTGCAAACATCAATTGAGTTACAGGTATGTAAGCCTGGCTGGTGACTGAATCATCACAGTGGATGTGCAGGTTCTGTTTAGGCAATTTAAACTACAGGAAAGAGAAGCGCGAGGTCGGACAAAAAGGAGTTAGGAGAAGGAAACATTGCAATTAGTGTGGGTGAACGTGTAGGAAGGGTGAGCAGAGTTGCTTGTTGGGTTGGAATCATTTGTTGAGAGAGTTATATCCCTGAAATATCAAAGCCCATGCTGAGCCAGCCACATAAGTGAATTATTAATCTAACCTCAAAATTCAAAAGAAGATAATATACAAAAATATGAACAGGATTTATTCATAGGCGTGGGCTTTTATATGTAATATCTATTCATGAAGAGGATAAGCAGAAGTGACTGTGAATGTGTACTATAGCCTCTGCAGGGCAGTTTATCAAAACTCTCTTCGGAAAAATTGTTTGATTTTCTTAGTTGAAACCATACTTGGGAATTGGAGCGGTGTCTGGTGATATTTTCTACTTCCATGTTTTGCAGACTTAGAAATAAACAGCAGCATCATCTGAATCCCCCACCCACCAAAACTACCAACTATTTCCCACATTCACCCTTGTCCCCATTGCCTGTTAGCGGTTATCATACAATGCAGCATGCGAGAAAGCAGGGCAATGAGAAGGGAAGCGAGTTAAATGATCATCTGTAAGACGGACCATTTAAGTCCCTGAACATTAATTAACTTTGTCATTCCAGAGGATTCACCTAGTCTGCTCACATCCTTATAAATTACCCTCTCCTCTGCCTTCAGCGTGCCTTTTTCCCTACTGATACCTTCCACAGACAGGGGGGCTGATAGATTGGAGGTACAGTGGGGCTGTGCTGTTATTTCTAGAGCCAGATGAAACTGCAGTATAGCGGGCGGGCACACCTCATTTGCTTTGGGCCCCTCTGGGAGTTACATCTGCATGTGCTGCCTGCCTGCTGCCTTGCTGAGCTTATTACCATATTCATAATGCCAGCGGATATCGATTATAAATACCACACCTGTGCCACTTTCCCCCACGTATGTATCTGCAAGTTAGAGTCGTGAGCCATGTATGCTGCAGGAGTTACAATAGATATGGGCAGTGCAGGTGGCTTATCTCTCTCCATGTAATGGCTAATTATTGCGATTAGACCTTGTTTGTGTATTTGTTTTGGTCAGGCTGATTCTCCCCCAGAGGGTAATGACATGCGGCACGTTTAGTGCTGCGGGACGAGAATGAGGTCACCGTGTACATAACAGGAGTTGTGTCCTCAGGTTGCATAATTTGTCCGTTATATTTTAGATCATGTGGATATTGGGGTGATGTGACCATGTGAAAGCTTTCAGAGCTGCACTAAAACATAGTTTTACACGTTATTTATTCAGACTTCATACTGAAAAAAAACAAAAAAAGGAAAATGCAACTTAACATGTGTTGCCTGTCATAAAATCAAAGCATCTGGCATGATCCTTCTAAAAATACTCGACACTCTACCTATAAGCCATGCTTTAAAATTCTGACAGCTCTGAATTCCAGTCTTCCTCCTGCTTCATTATCAAACACTTGACTTGCTTTGCCACATGTGTGTCATGATCTGTATCCTGAACCTCTATCAGACCTAGACTCAGCTTTGCTCCTTATCTTTAATTATTTCTGCAACGACAAGCATTTTCCACTACTTCTTACCACTCAAGATAAGTCCGCGTCAAGCACAGACGGAGTCCTACAAAGTAGCCGGGCTGTCCATGTGTCAGTCCCTTATGATAATGCTACACCGGAGACTGGGCCCAACAGCTGGCACAGTGTCAGCATACCTAGCTAAAGGGCTTTCTATTGCAGCTACGCAGCATGTCGTCCTGGCTTATTAAAGTTCCATCAGCACTCATAAGGAAGTCTTAATGGTGACAACATGAGGAGACATGACCCCTGAGGAATGGGATGATGAAGATGAGAAAGTAATGTGAGAACCAGATGATGAAAGTTTATTTACAAGCATAATTGACCTGTTTTGGTGTGTGTTTCCTTGCCCCGTGTGCTACAAATACTTGTCCACTTGATTAATTAGATATTTACTGCAGTTGTAACAGATATTGGACCAGGTTTGCGTAAGCTTCTACAGCCTTTTCTGACATGTATTACATCTGACAGAGCTCAGTTTATTTCACTTAGCATAAATGCTAGCAAACTGAAGGTTTATTTACAAGTTTGTTAGCATATTTATTGAATTTAGAAATGCCCTTCAAATTGCTGGTAATCTTTTTTTTTTTTTTTTTTTTTTAATCAAGTTACTGTGCTTGAAGCTGTCTTGGCCTCAGTAGGCAAATGACTCTCAACAGGGTGCCAGATAATGCTTGTGATTTCCATAATTTTTAATCTTTGGACTCATTCATTTCAAAGAATATGGTTCAAAGATTAAAAAACAGCATTTAAACGATTCATCAACATTTGACATAATTCACTGCATCTCTGTGAGCTGGGGCATTTTTAGATTTATCTCCAGAAACAAACGCAAGAAGAAATATTACAGTAAACCAGTAATCAACAAGTACAGTAATCAACAGTCCCAACAAACAACCATACATACAGTACGGTGCAATAGTCTTACGCCAGAACTTGTTTCTTTATATTTTGCTTTCAAGAAACCAGTTTTGAGCAATGTTTCTTTTTTCTTTCTTTTTGGCTTGTTTGTTTGAATCTAAAGGTCACGTGCTTAAGAAATAGCAAAGACTTGACTGAGAGATGCTGGTCCATCTACTGTTCGCTGAAGGGTCATTTCTGATGAAGGGTGGCTGCCAAGAAGCAATTCTTAGGGAAGGAACACAGGGAGAAAAGGCTCAGGTTTGCCAAATTACACGAGAATTGAACTGAAAATCAGTGGCAACAGGTCTTGCACGGAGAGATGGATGGATCCGACTTTGGTTCAAAGTACTGGCGGTATTTTTGATGGAGATCAGAGAGAGGTAAAACAGTGAGCAAGACATGGTGGAGGCTCACATGGTTTGGCCCTGCATTTCACCTAGTGGTCTTGGAGATCTTGTCAAGATTGATGGAAGTATACGAACACAGAAAAGACTTTTATTTTGATCAGATTTTGATCCATTAAGAAATACTATCAAGAAAGGGCTGGCTGGCAATGGCTTCGTTTTTCAGCATGGCAATGATCCCCCCTTAAAATGGATATCTGGATATAAAAACACACAATGGAACATGATCAGTCACGGATCAGAGCCTGGATCTTAACAATGTGGGATCATCTTGACAGAGAACAGAACAAAAGGCAGCCAACATCCAAAGAAGAGTTTTGAATGTCCTTCAAGAACGATTCCTGAAGACTACTGTACTTATAGAGATTACAATAAAGCTGCTTAAGAGAGTTCAGGCTGTATTAAAGAACAGAGGCGATCATGCTGAATACTGACTTTCAAGCTTTTAACCAAGAATTGCACCACCTGTGTGTTTGGCTTATATACACTGTACATACTTTTAATGCGTGTTTGCACATTTCAATACTGCTGCACCTAATTGCAATTTCCCAAGCAAAATATGTAGAAATGAGAGTTGGTCTGAGACTTTTGGACAGCATTATCTATGCATTCAAAATTGTCAATAAGGCATTCTGCCTTATTAAGTAAATCATTTTTTCTTTGCAAAGAATCCTCATTACATAAGATTACCTAAGTCGCATGGCTCCCATACATCAGTGAACATCGAGTATCCACGGCCCATTAGTGGAGTTGATGAGCCTTAGAGAGGCCAATTGTGTCCAAGCACCCCAAGAGGAGGAATTTAGCAGCTTAGTCCCCCTCTAGACTTGTTGCACCATCTTACAGGCGTTTCATCTGTTTGGTTTTTGAATGGTCATGTCAAACTGGGAAAGTGATGAATGAGAGAAAGCTTTAGTGACAGATGACTGAAGCAGTCAGTCATCGTTATTGGCGTAAAGCCTCAAGGACAATGGATACCCAGAAACTCTAGTTCTGACGCTCTCAACGATCGCTGAGTTGTTTGCATAATCTAGATGAACAGTTACATTAATCAGTGTGGCATTTGGGGAGCCTGTTGTGCTCCTACCATGTTCAAACTCTCTCTATAAAGCCTTTTATTTCTGATTAAAATAGTTTGTTGCCAGGAGTTCAACCCCCTTAGCGTAATTATATTGCATCTGTGCAAAGTGACTACAACTGACTAATGCCTCATCAACAATTTTGACAAATAACCAGGAAACTAAGCTAAATATTTATGCCTTGCTTTTAGTAAATATGTGAGGGTTCGCAGGTTTTTGATTCAGATTATTTTAGATTAAAAGTAGTGGGCTTGTTTTGCACTTATGCTCTTTGAAATATATTTCCCTATTATCTAACATTGCTATGATTCATTTAATAAGATGGCAAATCAAAGACTGAAATTCATGAAAAATCATTGAAAAACAATGGTTGGAGCTCTACACCTTTTAAACTTCAGCAAAATTAAACTGCAGCCTTCAATATTTTACGTCTGTTTCCTCCTTTTTCATTGTTCTAATGTTCCCCTCTTCCTTATCTTTATCTCCCTCTCGCTCTATTTTTATCTCAACTCCACTCTATCTTTTTGCTGTCTCTGTCTTGCAGGTGTTATTCTAACACCCAAGCTGCCTCAGGTGGAGTTCAGCCTCGGTAAGTCCTGTTAACGCCGTAATTCAAGGGTCATTTTATTTCAAGGGGAAGCAATGAAAATGGAGACATACCACTGTTTTGGCTCGTTCGCACACATATTAGATGACGTTTGTTGCCTCTTTCCCGACACGGAAACGCAATAAAAGTCAATGGCAATCATCCCTTTTTGCTAACATACATCCAAACTTACAGTAACTCTTGTTAAACACACACATGCTGACATTTCCATTAATGCAGATGTCAGTGAGGATCAGTGGCATATCTGCAACAAATTCTGACACACAAGTAAGGATAGAAAGGACAACAGAAGCACAGCAGAGAGAAAGCATTAGATTGAATGGTGAACTTTCACCATTCAATCTGGTGAAATGGTGGCTTCTGTGGCTCAGATAATTCATTGTGGCTCAAATCATGTTTCTAAACTGGTAATAACATTTTTTGACATTGAGGATTGATTACATCTGACAAGCATCTTGACTTTGTTGTTTCTATCCTTTGACCAAAGCCACGCTACAGATGAGATGATGGATGATATGATCCAGGGATGTGAAGTTTCTGTTACAGGGATCACAATAGTAAAAGTTAATATTTTAACACACATACACTCTCAAGTGTTACTTGATACCTTCTACTGTGTTTTAACAGCAACTACACATTGATGCATCATATTTTTTTTGTTGCTGGCAGTCCGATTGTCATCAGGTAATATGTAAAAATATGTAAAGATGTAGAGACACAAAACTGGGCGCACATATAATTCAAACCACATAAAGCAAACAAAGTCAAACAAAACATTTGTACTGCTTGCTTTGATGTCTAAATGTCCATTTGATACTCGAACATTATGTTGGGGCCTTGCGCTGTGAAAGAAAAATGATTTAAATGTAAATTGTCTGCCGTGGTGGAAAATTAGAAAATACAGCTGACAGCTGACACAGTACCATGTCCATTTTTAAATGGCCTGATTGTGCGCCCCATGTACAGTACACCTATCTAATCTGTACCTGTCAAACCCATAATGGCAGTATTTAATGACATATTACGTGACGTGTTTTATTTCCAACATTTGTTTCAACAAATTATTTTTAAGCTCTCGAAAGAAGTGACAGGTTGTAATAGTTTTGTTTAAAATGCTTATTGAATTTCAGGAAAACATATTTTTAACCACACTGAGGATAGTAAACAAGCAGTCGTCCGGCCTTTAAGTTGTTTGATGAGGACCCGTTGATGTCACAACTTGTGCAGGATAGTACAGGATATTAGTCTCTCAGTCTGCTCTACTAGTAAAGTCACTGTTGTGCGAGAAATTTCTTTTGAAATATTTCGCTAACATTGTGAAAACAAAAAATTTTTTTCTTCTTTTTTTTTTTGTAACCCTAATCACAGCTTCACGGTCTACAACATTCAGTTTCTAGTAAATTCCAATGCTTCAGTATTGCTTGGTCTGTGATTTTAGTCTGTTGTTATGCAGTTGCTAGGCATAGTGATGATGTAATAATATAACATGCATAATAACAGTTTTGTGTTGAACTCATTGCTGTGAAATTGAAAGCTATTGTATGGGCATAAAGGCTACAACCAGATCTATTTAGCCATTTGGTAGGTTTTTGTCAGGCAACATGATGACATCACAATAACAACCTTCAGGTTTGATAGGCTCAACTCAAGAAATAGCACTAAGAGGAGTCAACTCAAGACACCCTACAATATTAGAAGAGAATCCAGAACAATCTGGCAATGTCCTATGAGGAAGCACTTGGTGAGAGTGGGAAGGAAGAACTGAAGAGAAAAAAGCTAAAACCTACCAGGTTGCCAGTTCTGTGCCCTGAGTGTTGAACAATGCACTGAGCAGTTGATGGTCTGGGACAGATGTCTTCTTATTCCTGAATCGGTTAGTTTTAGGTTTAGATGTAGGAGGCAGGACTCATGGCACACACGAGCTTACTGTAAATTCTCTGTGCTATTCACTCATGGGCTTCAAGACCTAAAGCAGGGTAAAAAGAGAGTTTTATGTCTGATTTAAATGATTTAGACATTTGTGTTCTCACATACTGCTCTTTCTGGTAATGTAAAAAAAAAAAAAAAAAAAGCTCAGGGCTGCAGTGTGTTTGAAATAAAAATACCATTTGTTTCTGTTTTTACCCCCAGTGGCTTTGCACATTTGAACAGTACATCTAACACGCCAGAAAGGGAATGTGGGCCCTAGCTAACCGTGCAGCATATTTTAAATACAGTGGACCTGGTTGTGCAAAATATTTATGACACAGAAACAAAGAAATATTCAAAAACAGCTTCATCAGAACAGCTGACAAGGACTCAGAATCTGACAGTGAACTAATCAACGGCTAAGATCCTAAAATATTTACTGAAAAGCAAAAGAAACGAAAGGTAAATGAAAACACATCAAAGGAAGACAGAGCACATCTCGAGTTCCCAGGAAGGCTGTTTCTGTAACCACGAGTACAAAATAAAAGGTAAATTCTTCAGATTTTAAATGATCAGTGCAGACCAACACTAGATCACTCAAGTGTTTTGATTGATCATAGCTTTCAGGCTTGTTGGGAACACTTTGTGAAGCAAGAAAACTTCAATGCAGTGATATGAGAGTGGATGATCCCTTTTAAACTGGGACTAAATTCTGTAAATGAACCATATATTTAGTAGAATAATTTATAAATGGATCTGTGAGCAGCACTAAATTGTCCCAGTTACTTAGTGTGGTGCTAATACGAATAAGGTCATAGTAATGATTAAATGGTCATTTCCGGTTTAAAAACTGTGTAAATAAATATTTATATTTGTGATATTTTATCTACTTGGGCTTGGGACTTGAGTGAAGACCTAAGTATCTCTGTTTTGTTAGTCCCTGTTAAAAGTACAACACTAAAACACATTTTTCTCCCAGTTTTCCTTCCTTAAGAATGGCTTCTTAGTTGGTACCCTTCACCTGAGCTCATTTCTGGTGAGGCTTTGGTAAGCAGTGGATGGATGGGTTGACGGGCCAGATGCATCTCTCAGCTCTTCTGTGGAGCCTTTGCTTTGTCCTCTTTCTTAAGAACAGGAAAAAATATGCACTTTTGTGACAATAACAAAGAATGTAACGATACAATTTAAAATTGGTTCTTTGTTAAACTGTCCTTATGTGTGGCCAACCACACTGATTCATACCTTGAGTTAGGAGCCTTTTTTATGCTTAAGTGATTCATAGGTCAGGGTTAAGTGGCTTAATGAATCCATAAAAAAAGCATTCTTATAAAAATGGTCAGGCACACGAACAAAGGTTGAAGAAGCAGCCAGTGTCTGAAGAAAACCTTTGACTTTCAAAAAGCCTGGGAACAATTACTCATAAACACTTCAAAAATGACAGTAAAGTCTTGCTCCTTGTGGGAAAAAGCAACGTACTTTTCCACAGTGGTGTATGTCAAGATTTTACCATCTCCGCTTTGAGCAGATTTTTCCAACCTAATATAGGAAGGACATTCATTGGTGTTTGCCTTGGTTTTGACATTATGCCGTAACATCCAGCGTGAAGAATCTTTTCTACAGACTGTAAACAAACAAGCTCGCAGAAAAAATTGTATGGTGTGCCTATTTCTGTCTCTAGAAGTGCAAGCAAATTTAAAACTCTAACTTCTGTGGTTTAGTACAGAGAAAGTGAACCACATTTTTATTCCATTTATTTCTCTTTTATGAATGGTTAATTATTTAGCTTGTTGTGAAGCCAGAACCTCCGCTCCACCTCAGAAACCTAGATTGCTAGCAGGGGAACAGAGGTCTCTTTTTAGGAACGTTAGTCCCTCATTTGTACACTGACTGCACTTACATTTTAAATTAGAGGCAGCAGCTCTTTGATACTCTCTACGTGAGAGATTGCTGTGTTATGATTTCAAACATGCTGTCTGCTCTGTGTTCAAGTAGGCAGTTTGTTGCCCCTAAGATTCATGTGAATTCTTCTCTTATTTTGCAAGTAATGCAATTTTTTTTCTTAAATTGAATTTGTGATCCTCTTAACAGTGTTTGATCTGAAACATTTACCAGACAGAGTGCCTAAAATACATCTGCATCATTATTCAAACTAGATGTTTTGCATGCAAATAGCATTTTGCATAAATATCCACAAGCAGCAGGTACCTATTTCTTGTGAATGGCACCTTGACAAATGCACTTTGAATTATACATAATTGAATTAAAACTGAAGAGTTTATTCCCATTTCAAATTTCAAATTAGAGGCATAATACTCAAGTCTGATTTAATATCGTGTGCTTATCGCTGTTCTATAGATTCACACGAGCGATAAGCATCCCTACGCAGCAGGTTAAGGACTTTTATCACAACTCGACGGCCTTTATCTTCCCTTCATTTCTCCTAGATCGAGTCGCAAACAGGTGTGCGAAGCCGTGGCACGTGCAAATAACGTTGTCAAATTAATTGAAGCGTTGAAATAATTATCACGATGAGTAAGAGTCTTCTGAAGATGAGCATATATTTGTCTCATGCGGCAACTCCCAGGGCTCCCCTCTCGATTAAATGGAATTTAGATTCGTTGTGGGGTCACAGAGGCTTGCTGCATTAAAACTCATTTCCAGCAAATTCATCTTGAAAGAGCTCAGCATATTCCAATCACACAAAATAAATACAGCATAGTAATTGAAGCCTCCGAGGATGGGCAAACATTATTACTCCAATTGCTCAATTGTTATGGTGATTTAAGAATCAGTCCCAGTATACTTTGGCAGTTGAGTTGCTTGACTAAAATTGTTGAATTAATTTTCACCTAAGCTAAGGCAGGCAATTCACTAATAAATGACCACAAAAAAAAAAATCTTTGAATGTGATGTGCTGGAAAGCACTCACTCTTTTTTCCCCCTCTGCTTTGCAATTCATTATTTGAACCACTTTAATAGACCATACTCCTCTTTCCTCCATCCATGTCCTTCATTATCTCCCCTCTCACTCAGGCTTCCTTCCTCAAACTCTAAATGTGTCTCTGAGGGAATCTCTTGTCCTTTCCCTCTGCCATTCACTCTATTTCCCTTTCCTGCCCCCGCCCAGCATCATAATGGCGCTGACCTTAGAGGGTCACTTGAAGTGTCATATCCCTGTAAGAGAGCCAGCCTGGTGATGCATGGTCGGGCACCTATTCCCATTTCAATCACCAAACTGGCTGGGGTTAACTGTGCGGCGGGGTAGGGAAGATATGTCTGGCCAGTCAAATATATGTCTCCTGAGATGACTGATAGGGACAGTCAGCAACTTATCTGCAGTGTCCCTTCACAGGGCTCGTGCATACAATCACTTTAGAAGGGAGCTTTCCTTCTTTTATCGTGTTTCAAAGTAAAAAAAAACAAACATCTTTTTAGACACAACAGAGCCCAAATCAAGGCACACAGAAGCCACTTTGCATGAGTACCCATGTATATGTATATATAAACTAATGTGTTTTCCTACATGGCACACAAACTCCTCAGCTTGAGCTTTCTTCCTGCTAAAGCAGATGCAAGACCCTCTTTAATGTGAGTCCAAAAGCCCTGGCACCGAAATCTCGAAGAGTAAAGGGAAATGTGAAATTAAAATAACCCCTAGGAGATAACACATACACATGCTCTGCTGCTAAAAGATATCCTACCACCTTCTCGCAGCCCTTTCTGAAATACTACCACTAAAGAAATCAGAGGGTATAAATGTTGCTGAATATTATTATCTAAAGTACTCTTTGGAGTCACAACTCTTTCATTATCTGCTCAACATGACACTCTTTGCACGATCAATGTCTGGCATGTTTCAAATTTTACATTTTTTCTTCAATCTGATATTTATTTGTCAAAACATCACAAATGCTTTTTTATGGTTTTATCTTTGAATGCTAGTTTATCTCTGTCAATTTTCAATTCAGTTTCAATTCAGTTTTTTTTATATAGCAACAAATCACCCCTATAAGCAACCACTTGACAACAGTGGGAAGTAAAAACTCCCTTTTAACAGGAAGAAACCTGGAGGTGAGGAAGATAGGACAAAAGATACACTGTGAAGGAGAGCCAGAGATTAATAATAACTAATGATTGAATGCAAGAGTGCTGTATAAACAAATAGTGATTGAAAAGAGGTGAGTGAAGGGGAAGCAGTGCATCATGGGAAGCCCCCAGCAGCCTAGGCCTATGGCAGCATACATTCAACTTCGGATTTAACAGGGTGCCGATGAAGAGAAGCCAATGTGGGATAAATATGCTCTACTTTTATTATTAATAGTAGAAGTAGTAGGAACATTATGTCGATCGGCCTTTTTCTTTCTTTTCTCTCTCTCGTGCTCTCTCTCTCCTCCTCTCTGTCGCCGGGGCGGAACTCACTGTGGGTTCACGCCCTCGGCCCACGCCCACGGAAAAGAACACACCTGATGCCCATCAAGGTGAACAGCATTTAAGCCAGGAGGTGACTGCTGGTCTTCGCTGGATCGTTGTCTACCACGCATCAGTGAGAGTCAAGCTACAGCTCAAGATAAGTCAAGTGTCTTTTGTGAATATCGCACTCATTCCTGGTTCCTCATCTACAGACCCCCTGGATAACCTTTCCCGTGTGAATCTGTGTGTCAAATGTGAAGAAGGGAACTGCAGTCGTGTATGTGGAGAGTTGGAGAGCGAGTGATTCCCCCCTTGGATTTCCCTGGAGCCCCGTCCCTCACATTGTTGTATATAGCACTACCCAGCACTCTCTGTATATACACCTGGTGAACTCTGTAAATAAAGCCTTGTGTTCAGCAGATTCAGGACTCCCGTGTTTGAGTCTCCTGCATTGAACCTTAACATAACGATCCAGCCAGAATATGGACTCAGCGGACTCTGCCGCCCAGCAGTGCGTCCTCACGGCCGAGGAGGTTTTGGAACGCTGACCCAAATAACAATGCAGTTTAGACAGTTGCGGAGGACATATGAAACTGACGAGGCCAAGATTGCCTTTTTTGTCCAGTTCTTACGCGGACCAGCTTTAAACTGGGCTCAAGCTGTTTTGAGAACTGACGCCAGCATCTCGTACCAGGTGTTTGAGAGAGGTACTGGCGCCGATGCAGCTGCTCACTGTTTACTAAATCTTAAGCAGGGAAGACGAAGTATGGCGGAATACTCCATTGAGTTCTGGACGTTGGCCGAAGAGACCGGGTGGGGGCAGCCAGCATTGATAAGTACTTTGTTGAACGTGTGTGATGAGTTAAAGGGCGAACTAGGCGCAGCGAAGCAGCATCGGGCGGAAACGCCACGAGTGGCGGAAGAGATTCGGAGTCGCACAACATGGAGGGTGAGCAACCTATGCAGCTGGGCCGTTCTCGCCTTTCACCCGAGGAACGGCACCGTCGGTGGAGGGCCCGTGAGTGTTTTTATTGTGGCCGTAAGGGTCATGTTGCCAATGCTTGCCCGTCTCTGCCAAAAGGCCCTGCCCACCAGTAGAGAGGAGAATACGGGTGGGCAAGGTCTCTAGTTCACAGTCTCCTCCACGGCTCATGCTAGCAGCTAAATTAACGGTGCAGCTTCAGGTCCACCCTCTTAAGGCTCTAATCGATTCAGGGGCGGAACAAAACTTTATTGACGCTTCGCTGGCCCGATGATTAAATCTGAACTCCGAGCCTCTGCCACAGTCTCTCCAAGTCACCGCCCTCAGTGGCCAGCGGCTTCCTAACATCACTCATATCACTGAGCCCGTTTTACTGACTCTCTCTGGCAATCATTCCGAGACTATACAGCTGTATGTGTTTCAAGCTCCTCTCACGCCGCTAGTTCTGGGTTACCGTTGGTTGCATCAACATAACCCTGTTATCAATTGGAAAAAGGAGAGCATTGTGGGGTGGGGGGAAGATTGTCACATGTCCTGTCTTAAAGCTGCCGCCCCCTCTTCCGAACCGCTAACCTATTCTTCTCTCTCCGAGCCG
This sequence comes from Perissodus microlepis, assembly GCF_051167445.1. NCBI lineage: Eukaryota > Metazoa > Chordata > Actinopteri > Cichliformes > Cichlidae > Perissodus > Perissodus microlepis. The sequence continues at coordinate 24,305,362 of NC_140466.1, read as the reverse complement.
CCGGACCTCTCCTCCGTGCCACCCATCTACCATGATCTCAAACAAGTGTTTTGCAAGGATAGAGCACGCTCGCTTCCTCCGCATCGGCCGTATGACTGCGGCATTGATCTTCTTTCAGGCGCACCTCTCCCTACCAGCCGCCTATACAGTCTGTCTCAGCCCGAACGTGAAAGTATGGAAAAATACATCAACGAATCACCCACCGCAGGTCTCATTCGCCCCTCGTCATCTCCTGTGGCCGCCGGCTTCTTCTTCGTTGCCAAGAAAGACAAGAGCTTACGACCTTGTATTGATTATCGGGGCCTTAACAACATCACAGTGAAGAATAAATATCCACTCCCTCTGTTAAATTCTGCCTTCGAGCTCCTTCAGGGGGCCACCATCTTCACTAAGCTGGACCTGCGCAACGCCTACCATCTGGTAAGAATAAGGGAGGGGGATGAATGGAAAACAGCCTTTAACACTCACCTTGGTCATTTTGAATATTTGGTCATGCCATTTGGTCTCACCAATGCCCCAGCTGTTTTTCAGGCCCTGGTAAACGACGTACTCTGGGACTTCATTAACCACTTCGTCTTCGTTTATCTAACTTTTATCGCCGTTTCATCCGCAACTATAGCCAGCTCGCTCTACCCCTGACTCATCTCACCTCACCCAAGGTTCCCTTCCACTGGGATGAACCGGCTCGCCAGGCTTTCTCTTGCCTGAAGGAGCGCTTTGCCTCTGCACCCATCCTCATCCAACCCGATCTCAGTCAACCCTTCGTTGTAGAGGTGGACGCCTCGGACGCAGGAGTGGGGGCGGTGTTCTCCCAGCGACAAGGCGGTAAGCTTTATCCTTGTGCTTAATTCTCTCGTCGTCTCTCTCCTGCAGAGAAAAATTATGATGTGGGGAACCAAGAGCTATTGGCCATCCAGCTGGCCCTAGAGGAGTGGCGTCACTGGTTGGAGGGAACTGCCCAACCGTTCGTGGTTTGGACGGACCACAAAAACTTGGAATACATCCGGTCCGCGAAACGACTCAACGCCAGGCAAGCCAGGTGGGCTCTGTTTCTCACCAGATTCCAATTCACAATCACCTACAGACCCGGCTCTCGTAATGTCAAACCCGATGCCCTCTCACGTGAATTCGCTGCCTCCGAAGACGCTGCCCAGGACGCCCCCATTCTTCCTTCCACGTGTGTTGCCGGGGCCCTAGCCTGGGAGATTGAGTCAGCTATTCGAGAGGCCCAACGAACGGAACTGGACCCTGGTACAGGTCCCCCGGGCCTACTCTTTGTTCCCTCTACTGTCAGATCACGAGTTTTGCATTGGACTCACACGGCCAAGTTCACCTGCCACCCTGGGGTCCACTGCACCATTGCCTTCCTCCAACGCTTCGCCTGGTGGCCGTCTTTAGCTAAGGACGTCCGTGAATACATTGCTACCTCTCCCACATGCACTCAAAACAAGAGCGTCAGTCAGCCATCCTCCGGCCTACTCCAACCTCTACCAACCCCTGGCCGCCCGTGGTCACACATTGCAATGGACTTCATCACGGGCCTCCCTACCTCATCAGGTAACTCGGTCATCCTTACTATCATTGATCGTTTTTCGAAAGCTGCTCACTTTGTCGCCCTTCCCAAGCTCCCCACTGCTTTAGAGACAGCTCGACTCCTGACTAACCATGTGTTTCGCCTTCATGGGATCCCCACGGACATTGTCTCTGACAGGGTGCCACAGTTCACTTCACGGGTCTGGAAAGAATTCTGCAACTCCCTCGGAACGCAGGTCAGTCTCTCCTCTGGTTTCCACCCTCGGACTAACGGCCAGACAGAACGGGCCAATCAGGAACTCGAGGCGGCCCTCCGGTGCTTGGCATCCACCAATCAGACAACTTGGAGTGAGCAACTCCCGTGGGTTGAGTATGCCCACAACAGTCTTACCTCCTCAGCCACCGGGCCGCCCTTCTTTGCACAGCTGATCGTCACCGGACCCCCGCACCTGCCTACACCCCGGGACAAAAGGTTTGGCTATCTACCAGATTTGTTCCGCTCTGAGCTGAGTCAAAGAAACTGTCTCCCACCTTCATTGGTCCGTTTGTTATAGACTCTCTGGTTAACCCGGTTTCTGTCAGTCTCAGATTGCCCCGAAATATGCGGATCCATAACGTGTTTCATGTGTCTCAAGTGAAACCCTGCCTGTCCAGTCCTTTGTGCCCTCCTTCCAGGCCCCCGCAACCCGCCCGGGTCATCGATGGCCACCCGGCTTTCACTGTCTCTCGGATCATGGACGTCAAGTGCCGGGGGCGTAGCCTGCAGTATTTGGTGGACTGGGAGGGCTACGGGATGGAGGAGCGGTCCTGGATCCTGCGGGCTGCCCTGCTGGACCGTGGCATAGTGCGGGCATTCCACGAGGCCCATCCTGACAAGCCTGGGGGTCGCCGGGAGGCTCCCGTTGGGGGGGTACTGTCACGGCCTGGGGGATCGGCGAGACGCTGATCGGGAGGTGACTGCTGGTCTTCGCTGGATCGTTGTCTACCACGCATCAGTGAGAGTCAAGCTACAGCTCAAGATAAGTCAAGTGTCTTTTGTGAATATCGCACTCATTCCTGGTTCCTCATCTACAGACCCCCTGGATAACCTTTCCCGTGTGAATCTGTGTGTCAAATGTGAAGAAAGGAACTGCAGTCGTGTATGTGGAGAGTTGGAGAGCGAGTGATTCCCCCCTTGGATTTCCCTGGAGCCCCGTCCCTCACATTGTTGTATATAGCACTACCCAGCACTCTCTGTATATACACCTGGTGAACTTTGTAAATAAATCCTTGTGTTCAGCTGATTCTGCATTGAACCTTAACACATTAAATCTAATTTCTTCTTGGCTTAAAACTTAAAATGAGAGTATGTTTGTTTCTCAGTTTGAGCATTTTTTGTCCTCTACTATGTTTACATTCTGCAGCATCCACAGCTTCTTCGCCTTTTTGGAAACCAGGTTGCAATGGCAAATGGTTAACATTAATCCAAGGTTCTATATTCAGTGTGAGCACCCACATCATGACAAGCTGATTGATTGATATAAGCACAGAGGAACGGTGCACTGGCACCTCTGTCAGCTAAACCTTCCTGCAGGTTCTCTGCATTCATGTGGTGCTTTCTCTCTGCCTGCCTACCAAACAGATATGTAATTGTAACAGAAAGTTGTCTTTTTCTTGTTTGGTTTATCTTGAGTTTTACAGTTTAATTTAACTGCCATTTCTTAATGACATTTCAGACAATGGAAACTTCTCACTGGAAGCACTTTGATCTAACCTTCTCTTGTTTTGTAGCTGCCAATTAGTTTTATTTCTTTTTTTAGATCCACAGTCAGCTGCTTGAATAAACCCCATGGTTTTTGGTTGTTACCACAATACCCTTGAAGTGTCACTCTTAGACTTTCTATTCTGTTGTGTCCTTCAATTAACAAAAGAAGAATAATTTCACATCAGCATTTAAAGAAGCCCTACTGGAATTGCTCTATTTATTAGTTGTTGTTTTTTTAGCCTAGACAAGCTCAAAAATTCATAAAATTGTATACATTCGTCAGGTCTGATGAAAAATTACATATTTTAATTGTTTCACACGTGTGGGGCAAAATGGCTCTGGAGCGCCACCTATGAGTTGTTAAATGAAGTCCTGAGCCATATTAAATTGTGCAGCTTTTGAGTTTTCGTGAGAGGGCGTGGCCGTGACGCCACAGCGAATTTGCTCTCATTCCCACATATGTTTGGTTCAATCTGGACCAAACTTCTCCGTCCCAAACACATTTCAACTGCCATATTTGACACTGGTGACAGCGCCATCTAGTGGGAACAGGAAATGTCATGTTTTACACTTTGGGATACAGTGTAGAAGTCGATGACCCCAGCAACCTCAAATTTGTGTTACATTGAAAACAGTCTGTTGCTGGCAGGACGGTGAATTTCAATGTTCCACCATGAAGAACAAAGCTATAACTCAAAGAAATCCTGTCCAACCGCTGCCAAACTTCGCAGACATGATAAGAGTCCCACCCTGAACACACTGATATGCCCATTGTCAGTATTAGTTAAAATGTCTGTGAAGGTTCTCAGTCATCCAGGTCATCGTAGTCAAAGGAGCTTGCAAAGAAAAGCGTCTGGACTTCTTTAAGTTACTTGAAGACGTTTCACCTCTCATCCGAGAAGCTTCTTCAGTTCTAAGTAACTAAGTATTAGTTAAAGCGCCACCTAGAGTCAGCACGAAATGTCATGTCTTATACTTTCATGTGCTGCTCTTTACAGGTTGAGTACATCCACCTCAAAAGTGGTGAGAATAACCATCAGGACATTATGATGCTTCAGTGTGAAAATTGTGAGTTTATATTGAACGGCACACTCTGGTGGTATGGCAATTCACCATGAAACAGGAAGTAATTTTGAGGGACTTGGAAAAGTCAAAAACTCATGAAATCTAGCACCGAGCTCCATTGTGATGATTTAGCTCACAGAAGTAGCACCCAGTGTGGTCTTCTGCTGCTGTAGCTTATCTATTTTTATCTATCTATGTTGTGCATTCAGAGACGCTCTTCTGCCACCTTTGGTCATATCATTTGGTTATCAGAGCTACTGCTTCCTGTATATTCTGGCCATTTTTCCTTTCACCTCTGGTATCAGCAAGGCATTTTTCCTCAGAGAACTGCAATATTTTCTTCTTTTTTTCTCAGTGTAAACTCTACAGATGGATTTGTGCGAAAAATGCCAGTAATCCACAGTTTCTGAAATAGTCAGACTAGACAGCAACAACCATGCCAGATTCAAAATCACTGAAATCTACTTTCTACCTTATTTTGTTGCTCAGTTTGAACTTCAGCAGGTCATCTGTATGCCTAAACAAATGATTGTGCTGCCATGTTATTGGTTAACTGTACATGTGTTTAATGAGCAGTTGAACATATACTATATACCACTTCATTTAGTTAGTGTAGTTTAGCCTTCTGTTGCTGTGTGGTTTTGCTTAGCTGTCAGCATGACAAAGTATACCGTCTTCCATCTTAAGTATGGCCCCTGTTCTGTTATTATCTAATGCGTTAATTAGTTGCTTGTTTTACTCTGTGCTGGTCTTTTTTATCGCTGTTGTTGATTTTTGTGGCTGGGACAGGCAGCTATTCTGCCCTTTATTCCAGAGAAGATTTCTACATACATACATAGCACCATAAAACGGAAACAAGTTCTAATATACCTGGAAAAATATGTTGAATCAGTAACTTTTTAAGGCAAAATTTGACAGCAAAAGTCAGATTATGTCTTGTAATTTTGCTCAAAAACCTTTATCTATAATTTTGTCTTAAGCTATCAAACGAAATGCAGAAAGGTAGATTGCGATGAAAGGGCTGCTTCAGCCCAGCTGGCAGTGCAAGTGCACCATCACATCTTACTCAGCTTTTATCCAAGTATTCCAAACAGCTGAATAACTTGTCTGTAGCGACAGTTAGTTCAGTTAAACCTCAGTCTAGTGGTGTTGCTCTGGGTTTGGAAAGCCACTATTAATCAACTAGTTCAGAGACAATTGAGGAGGATTAAAAGTGCTATTCTTTCTTTTCTAAATTTCACAAGTCAAATATCAGTATAGTTTATGTGTCTTAAATTACAGTAGAGTACAATGATGGTTGCTAACCAAGGCTGCATCTGAAATCCCTTAGTAGGCTATAACAGTATGAGAGATGTTGGAAATCTTGGTAAGAACCCAAGAGTGTGCAAAGTGCATACTATTACAGTATGCATTAGGATTTAGGCTCTTCAATAGATGATTATGAGCTAGGATATTAGACCCAGCTGCTTACTTAAGTATCCATAAAGCCATAGTAAGACATTTTAAAATAATAGACAACTGAATATTAAACATAAAAGCATAATAAAATTCCTCAGTTGTCAAACTGCTGCTATAACTGCAGTCCAGACCACACATGTTTGGGTAATTACACATCTTTATATTTAACGATCTGTATTTCGGTACAAATGCAGAAAACAGTGATTACTACAAAAAACCTAACCAGCTTTGAATCGTTTAATACAGCGGTCCCCAACCCCCGGGCCTCGGACTGGTACCGGTCCATGAGTCGTTTGGTACCGGGCCGTGAGAGTTGAGGCTCAGGTGTGAAATGTTTAGTTTTCAGGGTTTTTATCGGTTTTCAGCGTTATTTTGTTATCGTTTTTATCGTTAACTCGGTTTTCCTTGGTCTTTTCAGTGTGTTATGAATAAATCTTCTTTTTTTCGGTACCGGTACTAGTTTTATTTTGTTGTATTTATCCGCGACACCTTAAAGGCCGGTCCGTGAAAATATTGTCGGACATAAACCGGTCCGTGGCGCAAAAAAGGTTGGGGACCGCTGGTTTAATACACTCTTTTAACACATAGTGACGAAACTTTAGCTGTCAAATTCAACAGGTTACTCAAACTAAGGTGTCATCTTAATAGTTTGTGGAAAAGAAAACAGACAAAACACAGTTAATAACACATGCCCTTTACCAGGCTTTCACTGTTACCACATAACAGTCATCTCTTACTTTGGGGTCTTGCTTGCCTTTTAGTTTAGCTGCTCAGCTGAACTGAGTTCAAGTGCTTAATTTGACCAGTGGAGAACTTCTCACCTCTAGACCCTTGGTTGCTTTAGCTTTTTCTCTTGGATAATTATCCCTGAGTTGTGAAATACCATCCATTGAGTTTGGAGTTTGCATTTGGTTGAATGAGAGCACTCTTGCAGGGTGCTCTTGTAGACCTCTGCCTTCAGCCTGTTGCTTCCCCCAGTGCTGAAACCAATAAATGCCAGTAAGCCAGTTAAATTGGCAGTCACACCAAACCATATCAGTGAAATTGACTGTGTTTTACCAGAAAGGTGTGCTTTGGGTTGTGAGCTTTTCTTCTTTCTCCACACTTTCTTCTTTCCATCATTTTGAAGTTTTATTTTTGTTTAATCAGTCTGTAGAACTTTTCGTTCGGTGGGCTCTCCTTTGAGTATATTTTTGAAAGCCAACTTTCTGGGATTTCTATCTTGCAGTGAATCTTCAGAGGCTCTGGTCATGAAGCAGTCTTCTAACCCACTAACAAGGAAGCATGCACACTTACGTCTGTAGTTGCTGTGCAGCCTTAGAGAGTTATTTATCTTCCCCCATCTAAGTTATCTCCCTCTCGACCGCAAAACCTGTGTGCACGGGCTTTTTTTTAAATCTTTCTTTTTTTTAACTAAAACTTTTTTTATCTTCTTCACTGACATGGTTACATCTCTAATATTCTTACTAGTTTATCTCTATGGGCTGTAGTTCAGGATGTAGATAAGGTCATCTACTACCATATTTGGTATACTAATACCACATTTACTTGAGGAAAAGGTACGAATGGTTGCATGAGGCATAAAGTGTTTTGAGTGCTCAGGTAGAGTAGAAAAACATTTTAAAGGCACCAGTCTATTTAGTTTATGATACTATTTTTCAATTATTAGACATAATTTTAAAGCAGTACTAACACGGAATAAAGTACATCGAAAATTCCATGAACATGCAAAGCTCTAACTGAAGTCTGGTAAACAAAGAGGTTTCTTGTTTCTGCTGCTTTTATATCTGTAGCCTTGTAATGGCTGCATGTTGTCCATTTACTGTAAACTGAGTTATTTCCTTTCATAATTCACTCTATGGTCCCCTGCTGTGGCACAGCCCCCTACTCACAGACTAATTTAGCAGCTCTATAGCAAAATACAGACAGAGTGATTCATCTAAAGAAAAAGGAGACAGGGTTGTTTATGGTTTCAGCAAAAAACTTTTAACTGTAATATCACAGAATGAAATGCTGTACTTTGAATACCCTTAAGTGAGTCTCGTGATGAGACATACCCTGGAGAAGTGGAGGAATTAGTAAATTTGATTTAGTCTAATGGAATCAAAAGTCAATTTCAGAATTGATGTCACAGGGTTTGGATGTAATAGATGGGCTATTTTTATCAGTACCTCTCACACGGTCTCGTCAGACTCTGGATCCAGAGCAATGTACAATGCAGCACATTTGACTCTTTTGAAAAGCACTCATTTACATTTAAAAAACTTTTGGTGTCTTGATGTTGTTTTTCATGTTTATTCAGGCCAAAATATGTTTTACTTAACCTATTGTCATTTTTTTTGTTGTTATCGAGAGCTAAAGCAAAGAATTTCCTCAAATATTCCTGTGTCTGTTCCTTCTTTCTGTGGCTGTGTGAGATTCCGGTGTACATCCATTTCTTTGATTTAACCACTCGTGGATCTCTTTTGGAAGAACCACAACATGATGAGTGATGGTTTAAGAGTTTATTCCTTCTGATATACCAGATTCCCTTTCTTTGATCAACAATTTTAAAATGCAAACAACAAATAAGCGTATACTAAAGTACTGTGCAAAACAACAAACAACATTGTCATCATAAAAATTGTTCCTCTCTATGATAAATCAGGTATTTGAGCTCCTTAATCAAACTATATAGAATATTTTTTTCACATTGTGTGAGGTAGTTTGCTGTGTTTGAATCATTCACTTTAGGTGAGTACGTTTGACAGAACGAGTTGCTTAAGTAATGTACGAGCTTTAACTTTGAATCCTATATCCACAAGTGCAGCTGAGGCTTTTTAAAGTACTGTATCCCATACTTAGTTACTACAGAATTTAGATATTTTTAAAAAAATTTATATTATTTGTATCGACCCAGTTAAACACAGACATATTTTTTTCTTTTCTTGGTAATTCAGTTTGTTTTAATTCAGTTACATCTGTGAAGCTCCCACCACACAGTTTTTATGCTGATGTTAACTCTAGAGAAGGTTTGAAACTTTACACTCACCGAGGCAGCTCTGCAACTTTACATGGTCTGAACACTTTGTGGGTGAGCAGCTGTTACAGGAGTAATAACTGCAGATGAAGAAATTTCACAAACTGAATTGTTGCAACAGTAGCATCCTATTACAGTGCCATGCTAGAGTTCGGTGAGCTGTTTAGAATGACCCATTCTTTGACAAACGCTTGTAAACAGTGTTTCTTACTCAAAAACAGTAATGTATCACAGATTGCTCATTACTTTTCTTCATCACTTAACCAGAGTAAGTAATTCATTACACCACTTGATATGTTACTTTCCTGTTACTCTGTAAAATGACGTGAAATGCAGTCTCATAATTAGCTGTATAAACCTCAGGTTTTTTTTCAAGTTAACAGAAACTCGACAACACAGAGTTGAGAACCAGCCCAAAGAGACTAAAAAGTAACTGGCACAGTAATTCTACTTTTGCATGAACAGTTACCTGTTGAAGAACAGTTACCTGTTGAAGTTCAAGCCCTTGCTGCACTTTACTATCATGCTCTCATCCTTTTTGAAAATAAAAATAAAAGTAATGTTTATATCTTCACTGTAGACCGCTTCACCATTTTGCCTCACACCCACCCACCCACACACAAACTGAAATTAGCTGATTGTGTTATGAGGGAAGAAAAAAGCATGTTTATTTAATTTTTTTTACCCCGGTGTGCAGACAACTGAAGAACCTTTGTAACAGAAGTACATAATTGTAACTGCAGTTTAATTGTAGAATTTAGTATTTTTTGTTATATTACTGCATTGCTAAAAAATGTAATGTGATTACAGTAATGCGTTACTTTAAAACAGATTTATTATAGATTGCAGCTGGTCCAAATTAAAGGCCAGTGAATTAAAAATGGAAGGACAGGTGGTATAATTTAATAACAGTACTGTTAAGCTCTTAAGTCCTCTTTGTTTTAATCTGGACCTCGGGACAACTAGGATGAAGTGGGAATGTGGAAACTTAAAACATCAGAGAGGTAAGGAAGTACAAGCCCATGCAATAAAATCTTAATATCAATCTTAAGCCTGACTGGAATTCAGTGAAAGGACGTCAATAAGTGATACGTGGGCCTGCTTGCATATGCCAGTTAAGTTGGGTAACTGCATTTTTGGACCAACTGCAGTCAACCAAGCAACAACAGCCTGACATCTAAACAAAGACTGTTAAAACTGGCTCAATGAAGCGACATGACGGCATGAATAAGCTTTTCACAATCTTCTAGGAAAGAAACAGCTTGACCTTCACAAGTATCCAAAACTCAAAAAAAGGTAGTTTTACTTGTTTATAAAGGTAAAAGTACCTTCAAAGATCATTCCCAGGTTCTTTACATTGGGGAGTCTCCATCTTTAAAGGCCAGGGGTTGCCAGTGTTATGGAAGTCCAAACAACATGACTTTTATTTCTGATCATTTAAACTATGACAGTTTAGCTTTTTAGCAGGCAGTGAGTAAGGCCTGTCAGAGGTGTCATAGTTTAAACAGAGAAATCTACGGCGAACACACCAACATGTACTTTAATGTTTATTGTTTGCTACACATACTTCATTTCAAATAAGAGGCAAGTTTTCTTCATAAATCTAACTATTGTGTGATTTCTGGCCTCTCATCATGTATTATGGTTAAAGTCACCAACTGTTATGGTGACTGTTGTATAATGTATGAAATACACATTTTTTTCTGTATATTGTTTTTTTACTGTATAGATGTTAAATGTTAACTGAGAACTGGGTGCAAGTTTTTGTAAGATTTTCTTTAATAATAGTTCTCTGTGAAACACGACAGAATTTCACGCTGTCACTTTGTTTTGTGAATTACCATCCAAACCCTCCCTTTAACTGAAGCGCTTTTAAAATTTCACGCTCTTAGTCGACCTTGAAGAAAATATTTCTCTGCTTTATTTGATCAAGATAGGTTGAAAAGGAATAGTAAAGGCGCAGATCACAAAAAGCTTACATTTTTTTATGGTGAAAGCATTCTTTTCTTTCTTTCCCTGCTTTCTTGCAGACGAGTTTGTGACAAATGCTCATTAAAACCTGTCTTTTATTTATTTTTTTATGCTGCTCTTTAAAATGCCAGCGACAGTCACCTTGACAGCACCATTGCCTCTCCAGTGCTGTTGGAAAATGCCTGGTTTTGAATTTGTTTTCAGTGGGTGGTAATCACAGTGTCTGTAAATTTGTCATTTATCTGCTATAGAAATTTCTGTTTAAAAAATGGGAGAAAAAAACGGAAGTTTTTTGTAAATTAACAAAAACGGTATATTTTGAACTACCAGAACTTTTTTCTCCAATTTTACCAATTTATCATGTCGTTTTACTGTTCCAGCCAACTTTAGATCAAAGCGATTAGTACTCTAAGCCAGCGGTCCCCAACCTTTTTTGCGCCACGGACCGGTTTATGTCCGACAATATTTTCACGGACCGGCCTTTAAGGTGTCGCGGATAAATACAACAAAATAAAACTAGTACCGGTACCGAAAAAAAGAAGATTTATTCATAACACACTGAAAAGACCAAGGAAAACCGAGTTAACGATAAAAACGATAACAAAATAACGCTGAAAACCGATAAAAACCCTGAAAACTAAACATTTCACACCTGAGCCTCAACTCTCGCGGCCCGGTACCAAACGACTCACGGACCGGTACCGGTCCGAGGCCCGGGAGTTGGGGACCGCTGCTCTAAGCAATCGGTGCGAGAACCGGGCAGAACACTTGCATTCTCTTCCACTAGAGGGCAGTACACCTACCAGCTCTAATTAAATGGGTCGCCAACTGCCAGTAAAACAGAAGAAGACGAAGAAGATATTACATGATAGCCATGTTCTGAGTGAGACATGACAGGGCGTTATAGCAATAGTTAAATATTTGAAAAGAAAAAGTAGTCAATCTGTCCTGGAGAAAATTCCGACCCAGATGAAGACCCTAGTTTGGTGGTGTGCCGTGTGGTTTTTCTAATGTGAAATATGTGCCGTGGCTCCAAAAGGTTGGGAAACACTGGCCAAAACATTATATTCAGGCTGATGTAGATACCGCATGAAGATATGCCTTTTTCATAAAGTTTCACCCACTGAATCATATTGTCCATACGTCTTAGGTTATATTTTTTGTTTTGTTCTTTTGCACACTGATGTAAGGTGACCTCATTGCATGCCAGAATTGTGCTGCACAGATAAAATGCAGCTTTTGGATCTCATCCAGGGAGGTTCACAAACTTTTGTCATTACTGTTCTTGAGTGCATACAAATACTAATTAATACATAATTTCAGAGCCATATGGTGTAATTTACTCCGTATCCAGCTGGATGGTTTTGAGCTTTCATGTGAAGCAGCTGTGAACATTAGAGTCGCATCCTTTGTGTTTTTTGTTCAATGTGCTGAAAAACTAAAACAGCAGACGTTAGCATTCTTCCATCTCGAGACCTCACATAACATGCTTTGAAATATTCAGGAAAAACCAAGAAGCTTTGTTGCTGTTTGACTTCACTGCTGTGCATCTGACTCTACCAAGGAGATCACAAGGTTGTCTTAGTGGATTCGTGTTTATCATTTTAGTTGTGATCATCGCTGGCATCAGCGAGTGTTCTTAGTGCATCTTATAGTATGTTAGAGAGAGCTGCTGTTCGGAACCATTCATTCAACCTGATTCGCTGTACAGTTTCGTGAGATAAAAATTCTTCCTGTCCTTGAAAGAAATGAGTGCTGAGTGACAGGCTGCTTTTGATGCCAGAAATGAAAGCCATCATAAAGCTGATATCTCACTGCCGGGGGGGAGTTTGTCTTGCCTTGCTGCCATTTTAATTGACTGCTGAGGCAGCAATTTTAGTACAGTGCTGTGTAAAAGTCCTGAACCAACCCTCATTTCGTTATATTCTGCAAGGAAAATGGGCAGAGGTGGCAAAAGTACAGACATTCTGTACTTAAGTATAAGTACAGATACTAGTAAAAGTTGTAGAAGTTGAAGTACTGATTCAACTATTTTACTCAAGTAAAAGTAAACGTATAGGCTGTGAAATGTACTCAAAGTACAGAAACCAAAAAGTAGTTCTTTGGAGGACGTTTCTACCTGCTATTTTTATGCAACAAAACCTGAGCCTTGTCCAATATTTATATAATAATAAAATAATAATAAAGTTTAATTCTAATAAATGTACCCAGCTTACATCAGGTACGTGGAACACTAGCAGAGAAAAAAAGGAAAATAAAAAAAGTAGTTCTTTTTAAAATAAAAGTAAAAAGTTCCCAAAAAATAACTACTCAAGCAAAGATACCTGAAAATTCTTCTTCTGTTTGGTTATGACCACCTTTATTCTTCAACACAGCCTGAACTCTCTTAGGAAAACTTTCTTGTTTCATCAGGAATAACTCTCCAGTCTTCTTGAAGGACATTCAAAGCTCTCCTTGGGATGTTGGCAGTGTGTAGCTCGGACTCTGGGGAGGCCAGTCCATGACTGTTGGGTTTTTCTAATGCATGTTAGATCAAAACATGACAGAACTTTTCTGTGTTCATAATTTAATCGATTTTGACAAGATCCCCAACACCACTGGCTGAAATGCAGCCCTAAATCCTAACAGAGGCTCCACTCTGTTTTCCACGTGGCTAATGACACCGATCTCCTGACCTCCTTCATACATATTGACGACAATTTGGACTGAAATTTTAAATTTGGATTCATTACTCCATAAGACCTGTTTCCACTGATTTTCATTCTTGATCTTGTGATTTGACACACTTCAGGCTTTTCTCCCTGCTTCCCTTCCTTAATGGCTTCTTGACAGACACCCTTCTACTGACACCATTTTTGATGAGGCTTCAGTGAACGGTAGATGGATCTCCTGAATGGCCTAATGAATCTTTCAGGTCCTGTGTCAGGTCTTTGCTGGATTTATTTTCCTATGTCTTAAGGACATGCATTTCAGATGACTGACAGACATCAGCTATATATATAGTTTTCAGGGTTTTTTTTTAGACCTGCCACTTCTTCTTTTATCCTCCACTTGTCCAGTTTCTTCAAATTATTTTAGGACACACTGCACAGCATGCCAAGATATGCCCAATTTTCAGCTAATAGATCTATGTGACTCACCTTGTTGGTGCGAAAATACAATTTATTCAACTAAAGAAATGGGAACAAAGTGTTTTAGTAACAGGCTGCAGGCACTTAAAAATATAATTTAAAAGATGTCTGTTATGTCTCGACACGACACTGGTTCGTTCCTTGAGTCAGATGTCCTTTCTCATAGGTGAGTTTGTTTTGGGGGTTTGAGGTCTTGATGCATAAAGTAAGACTTCTTGATTAAGGTTTAATATTTAAGAGTATTTTGGAAATATATTGAAATAATAAACATGACAACACATCGATTGAGCTTTCAAATATCATGTTATCTTTATCATAACGAATGTGACATATTTGTTTAATCTAAGTTATGTGTGTGTTTTTAGAATCACTGGAAGCTAAAACTCAATTAATTAGGCCTAACATGCAGCACGTGTAGCTGCTTGGTTCTTTTGTGATGTTGTTTTGCACTTTCACATATGAATTTAATATATAAAGCTACCTTGGCTGTTTTCTCCTTTCTTCTTGTATGGTTTATTGTTGTTATGTTATTATTATTATAATACAATATAGTTTATTTATATTATATTATTGTTGCCTTGTACTGTCAGTATTCTCTACAGTCTAATGTCATGTTTTGACCCACTGTCATGTGATTTGTGCCACTTCACTTTATATCCTAAAGGAAAATCTTCCCCTCTCATCTTTCATCCCCTTCTCCTCCCTTCTATCCTCTCGTCTCCTGTTTCTCTCCATCCTCTATGCTCCCTGTCGGCTCTCCCTTCCTCCCTGTCTTCCTCTGTGTAGCCTGTAATGATCTGGTGGCCTCAGGCAGAGACAGGAAGCCCAATGCTTTGGTCCAGGTGGCTGTCATAGATCCCCACAAGCAGCACCTCGTGTCTCACGCCTGCACAGAGATAGTTGAGGTAAGGCATCACACGCACACGCACACGCACACGCACACGCACCATCCTCTTGCTTGTCTCCGGCCTATGATGTTTGTTGTTTTGCCGTGTCTCTGGGTCACCAAGTCTCCGTTGGTATTCTCTCCATCGCTGTCTGCCCTCCTTTCTATCAACCTTGCTTTTCCATCTGACTCACTGAACTGGAACAGACAATGAGCCCTAACCTTCTATTTCTAGTGACAGCTGAGTCCAGACATTCACATGAGTGACTGTGTTGCGTGTCAATCATGCATTTACAGTACATATACAGTATGCGTTTGTGGGTTTAATTGTGTGTGGGTAAAACAGTGAGAGTGTTTTGCGCTCTTTGACCTCTTTAAATTCTTCTTCTTTTACTTCCACCGTGACAGTGTTGTTGCTGAGACAGCAGCCACATGAGTGTTTTCTGGGCAGCAACAGCTGCCCCCGTCCCACTTTGGAACACCCACCTACACACATGTGCAGAGGCCAACACACACACACAGTCCTTTTTTTCTCTTCTCCTTCCTCATATGAGGGCAAAGTTTCCAGGCGCATAGAAAGGAGACACTATTTCCCTCCTAATCCAGTAAAGCTAAATTAGCATAACCGTCTCTTTCAAAGACTGATTTCAACTGCTTTTCCCCTCAGTCAAGGGAGCAGCAGAGTATGTGTGTTTGTGCATGTGTGAGTGGAAAGACAGGATGTGGTAGGACACTGTATGCTGGCTCAGCCAGCTCTGCAGACACTCTGAAGGCTGCTGGAGTTTTGATTTCATGGCTGTAATGTTAAGGATTTGGAGTATGATCTGAGGATATGAACTGCTTTTGTCTTCACAAAAAAAAAAGGGTACGTACCCATTCATTGTGATTTTATAAGTGTGTTTTAAAAGAGAGCTTTGCACCCTTAGAAGAGAGTCTGGTAGATTTGCTGTCCGTATATTCACTTTATTAGTCTGGATTGTGTCATAAAAGTGAACATTTCTTCTGTTACATAAACCAGTGTATTTAGCATTTCCCCCAGAAACCGGATCAATCAGAAAACCAATATTAGTGTTATTTGGACTCAGACTTGAAGCCAAACTGAGAAGAGAATATGTCTCGTTGAAATAATCTTTCATTGAAGTTTTAATGGAGCAAGGGATTCTTGCCAGTAGGCTTTCACACTTAATAAAGAAACAAATGTTTACTAACCTGTATGACCAAAGGCAGACCTGTGTGTGTGTGTGTGTGTGTGTGTGTGTGTGTGTGTGTGTGTGTGTGTGTGTGTGTGTGTGTAGGCACCGGGGAGCTTACTCTATGTGTATTATTTGAAGACAGCACTTGTGCCACTTGTGTTTTCACTGTTGTCACATTCCCAGGATGCTTTCTCTCAACAGCTGCTGTCGGCTTTGCGAGCGCCCGGCCTGGCTGGCTGTGTGAAGTCTTGCTCGTGTAATATGTGTGCTATCATGCTGTATGTGATAGAAAGATTTCATTTAGAAGATAAATGATGGAGCATGCCAGGTGCTACAAAGCCTCTCTGGTCCCGCCCGTCAATCATGCTCAGGTCAGGGGGAAAATGTTCTTTGTTTTATGAAAGCTATATAATCACTCTTTATGTCTCACCACTCACATGTTTCAGAGGAAGTAAGAACAGGGAGTCGCAAAACACAAGAGGAACAATTCCAGGTGTTTTTAAGAGCTCTTTGGAGCCATTGTTGGGATCACTACTCAAGAAAAGTAATGGATTACATTGTTTCTTAAAAAGAATGCAGCACATTACTTAATTACTTGCCAGAGAAGTCATTTGTTACACTAGTCACTATATTACTTTCTTGTTACTCTATAAATTGACCTGAAACCCATTGTCTCATAATTAGCATTTAACTATATAAACTTACAGGATACATTCCCACACACCAACACAAATCCCTATCCTAATGATGACATGCATACGATTTTTTCATTTAGTTTTTAAGTACGAACACAAAGCAAAGATTAAAACCAGCACAAAAAGACTTTAAAGCGATCGCCACAGTGAGTCTTTGTTAGAAACATGAACAGGTGTAAATGGAGGCCCCAGCCTGACTGCTCATCACTGCTTTTGTTACCTGTTGAAGATCAGGCTGTCTGATGGTCTGGGGTCACTCAGCTTGAACGTTACTCTGGGTTCTTGGCTAGCTTAGCGTTAGCATGCTGATGCAGATGCTCGCAAAGAGGCGAAGTTGTGTTAGCAGCATAACGTGGCTTCTGTCTGTCCTGCATGCAGTTTCCACTTTACCGTCGCACTCATGTCTTTTTTAGTGCATGTTTGTTTGGTGCACCTTTGTAAGTAATGACATATTTGTAACTGTAATGCAGTTACTGCTGAAAAAATGCAGTGTGTTTACAGTAACACATGACTTTGTATCTCATTACTCCCAACACTGTATATAACTGTAAGAGAGAGAGTCACAAAAAGAACAAAAACATTGCAACCTGAAACAATAAGAAGATAAAAAGTGGGCTCAAATGGATTGCATTGTTTTATTTACATCCCAACATTTTTGTAACTGGGGTTGTAGTACAGAAGCAGGACTCGGTATTTTAACTTGACCCATTTCGTCTCCATAAGCAGGTTTATGTCTCAGTGCGGATACTGCAGCTTAACCTGTGGTTGGTAAAACAGAAAAGCGACAAGTGACAGCTTAAATGCTGAAAAAATGGTTTTTGGTCACATTGTATTTGAAGCTACCAACACACACATACAGACACAGAAAAATGCCATCTGGTATTTTACCAAATGTTCAGAGAAAGGAGATGTCCTTTTTGTAGAAATTGTAAGTCCTTTGTTTTCCACATGTGCATGCTTTCTCTGTGCTGAGCCTGACACAAGAGACAGAAATTGGGATGGAAAAAGTTGCATTTTCTGCCAATCCCTAATACTTCTGTGTAGGAAAATCCCTTTCCTTAAACATGGGCAATGGGTCCAGAAGTGGTGGTACTTGAGGGGATTTGACGTCATGCAAAGGCAGGGGATAAAACAGCCTTTGATGTCAGGCTAGTCAAGCAAAGAACCCCCTGCCTGGAACAAGTCCAAAAGTCTACTCTCTCTGTGTATATGTAATTATGAATGGTCAAGGAAACTCGACCCAGAGTACTTGCACTTCCCCCTCTGCCCAATCGCGCACAAACACACACCCACCCTCTTAATGGCCTAAATTGGTTATTCCACAGAGATTTGCAACCCAGACTGACAAAAAGACAAGAGAGGGGCAGCTGTCTCCCATAGCATATGTTGACCACTTGTATGACAGCCCGGCTCACTTCTTTGTGTAAATGGAGACAGTATTACCACTTTAGCTCATCTCAGCCCATCAGCAGCTCTAAGAAGATTCAGCTGTAGCCGAGGCTGCCAAGCATGCTGGTAAGTCTGAATGAGGCATATTCAGCGTGCCAGAGAGGGAGGTGTAACGGATTATGTCTGTGTACCTGCACATTCTCGAGTATAATGGTCAAGTCTGTCTTTTTGTCAGTGTATAGTACAGATAAGATCCCCATTTGCTCTGGGCTCAAAGCAGTGCATTGATTCCACTGCGTGTGTACCTACTGTGCTCAGTCAGGCTGTGTGTTTAGAGCGTCGGTGTACACAAACCACACAGCTTCATGGCTGGGTGGCAAAATGGCACCAGGCGTCAAGACTAATATTACCGCGTCTAGAGACATGAAATCAAAAGCAATAGACTTGTTTTATTTCCCCTCCGTCAGCCCGGCATAGATTTCTGAAGGATCAGCGGGGTTAGTGGTGTGGTGAGGAGGTGGTTTTTGCGCGTTCCGTCTGTGTGTGTGTGTGTATGTGTGTGAGCGTGCAGTTAAACACATAATTCTGTCCTTGTGTGTTAAGCGCACTGCTGTTTTTAGGGAGACTTCAGAGTCTGGCTCTCCGAGCTCCGAAAACCCTGGATTGTCTAAGGCTCTTCGGCTGATGTGTCAATCTCAGCAGAGCTTCTGAAAAGCAGATGAAGCATTCATTCAGTGTTGACTTTTTTTAAAAACTCATTCCGAAGAAATAACAAACTATCGTGTTTAGGTGATGGATGAAAACACCTGAACACACCCGGCAGAAGAATCTCAGCAGAGTATTTAACCACAACACCTGTGGTTTGATTACTTGGTTTGAGAGCCTTTGTTCATATCATACCCTTCATTCTCTGCTTCTTTTTCCTCTCTCTATACACTATAAACTGACATAATTAACTGCTTTTGAAATATTGCCTATTTAAAAAAATCTGTGGTATGTCAAAGTGCTGAAGTAACTCTTTTCATCTTCTAGCGGCCTTGCACCCACCAACCACCTTGTAATAAGGTCTGTGCAATAAATCGCTGTTATAATTTATCCGCTTGCCAGGAAATCATATTTTGATGGTACGTGCTGTGATCAAAAAAAAAAAAAAAAGCAGAAACCTAATTTCAATTTGTGAGCTATCCACTCCATAGCTGCCTCCTTTTGCAGCTTCCACTGCTTCATTTGGATTATTCTCTTGAAGTCTTCCTCTGCACGCTGTGCCTGTCTCATATCGGCGATGCACACTGTATCTCATCCACAATGTTAAAATGCTCACCCTTCGACTGCCGTTTGATTTTGGGGGAGAGGACAGTTGAAGGGAAGCATATCTGGCAGCACAGGGTGGGTAGTTAGTAGGGGTGCAACGATACACAAAATTCACGGTTCGGTTCGGTTCGATACTTTGGTGTCACGGTTCGATATTTTTTCGATACAAAAAAATGTTCATGCCTTTTTAATTTGTCATTTATTAAAATTATAAATATATATTTTAACTCAAAAGTACAGTTTTTAAATTTAATGTTGCTGAAACAACAAAATAATAATAAAAAAAAATCTATCTGATCGAGAAATCACTCATCTTTGGAAAAGAGAGTTTATTACAAAGAAATGTCTCTTTCCAAAATAAAAGCTATACTATACCCTTCTTCTGCGGTATATTCTCAGCAGCATATTAAACATATCGGGTCCCCATAAGGAGAATCATGTGCTAACGGCTGTCTAAATGACTCGGGTAAAGTTTGTAGCATGTGTGCTTGTTGTTTTGCTTCCACTTGTCTTTGCACTAGGATGATGTCGGCGTAAATGTGCAGTCATATTCGTTGTGTTCCCACTAGTGCTGTCAGCGTTAATCTTGTTAAAATGACATTAACGCCATAACGCGGCAAATCTCCGTTAACAAGTTACCGCGGATCGCCCCGTGCTTGGGGCTGGACGGCGTCAACACGTTAACAAGCTAACTGCACTAACGCACTAGTTCCCACCAATTGAGCATTGCGTGGCACATCCGACATACTGTTTTACTTTTGTCCATGAGGCGCTTACCATCAGGGTCATAGTCACATGAAAACCAAGATAGTTCCAAACGCCAGATCTGAATGAGGGTGGGGGAGGCTCAATTTCGGGTAGCGTTGAGGCAGTTGCCATGTTGCAACGAGCTTAGCTTCTGTCTTGCTAGCTTGCGCTGCGCTCAGTGGATCTGCACTTGACAGTGCAGCCTAGGCGGAGTAGTCGAACGCAGATCCACTGAGCGCTCAACACAGACAGCATCGTCAGAAGAAAAGTTGATAAAATAAATAAAAAAATTGTATTGTTTGATACAAATGCGTACCGAACCGAAAGCACTGTATCGAACGGTTCAATATCGATACGAGTATTGTTGCACCCCTAGTAGTTAGCTAAAAGGATTCCTCTAGTTTAGCCAAAAAGTCCTAGCCTTTTCAGTGCTCTGTGATGTCAAGGCGAAGCTGCGTCGATACTCTGACACAAGGAGAAAATTCAGTGTAAAAAATAAAGACAAGCACTGTTCACTTGTCACGCTCTTGATCTTGAAGCTCTGCCTTTAACCCTGGAGAACCCATGGGGTCAGAGACGACCCCATTGGTTTTCTAGGGAAACCATGGGGTCAAATTTGACCCCATGGGTTCTCCAGGGTTAAGTTTGGACACTAGAGCTCTTGGACTGCTGTTTAGCATCTGGGTCGCCGAGCTGAGCCGGGCCCAGCTCTCATCATAAGTAATGATTCTAGACATGAAGGTTGGGACATTCTGGCACGGAAGTTGCTGCAAAACTGCAAATGCGCAAGGGCAAATAGTCAGACGTGATGGACGGGTCTTCTTTATAAAAATAGTGGAAGCAATAGAAATGGTGCAGAGCCCACATGGAAATGACCTTGAAGGAATAAGTGGCCAGCTTTTAATTAAGATGCTTTTTTGCTTTCATGCATATAGTTGCACGATCTATAACCACTATAACTATGTAACAGCTGCACAAAACAGTTCAGTAGTGTGTACCACCCAGTCTTATTTTTTATGCTGTGCTTTTTTTTTTCAAACTTAAGGGTGTGTTCAGACATTCACGCATAGCTGCCAGTCTGTCTGTATCAGTCTCATTACCAGTCCCCAATCTATCCCCACACGGTCCCAAAGGGCTGTGTTCGAGAGACTCCCATCAGAGCTGTGCAAGGGAACAGGAAACCCCCAGTGTAAACAGAATGCTTTGAATTGGTTCAAATAGACAACAGCAAGTAGTTAAACACTTCTTGAGACTTCTCAGGAAAGCCCCTCAGCTCCTGGAACAATACGCTTTATTGCTGGAGTTGGAGGGAATAAAATGTGTTGCTCTGTTTGTCAGCAGGAATATGAGGGGAGGGGGGGCAAAAGTCAACTATAAATTTTGTGTGAAGATTTGAATCACTTCTTTAAAACAAAAAATGTAATATAGAGCACTGGCTTTAGTGGAGGGCTGCGGTCTCTGAATGCCAATCAGGTTTTTAGTAGACTTTATTGCAGATTGCAATAAAAAAAAGTTCTTTTATTTTTGCAAACATTTGACACGTACGGGATTTACTTTAAAGTAATTCATGAATTTTACAGAGATGCCTTAAAAGTTTTATCAGCCAGGTCTGACCGGAAGCATTATTGCTATAAATTATAAATGACTGTGTCTTATCTTGTCTACTTGCCTCATACTCGGAGTCTAAATTCTCTGGCTTTTTATCTAATCAGTACAGATAAAGTAGTTATTGAGTGTAACTTTTAACACACCTATAATCAGATCTGAGGCAGCGATTCCACTATTATTTACCTCAGTGTCACATGCCTGCAGAATGGAGGAGAGGTGTATAAATACATTTCACACACACAGGTTGAATATCATGCTAATATTGCTGCTGCCTCACTGCAAATGACATTCAGTACTTTTGACCCACTGACAAAGCAGCAAATCAGAGGAGGAGAGAAAAGGCGAGGTTACACAAATGTCACCTGATTCATGGTCTATGTTAAGTTACTGATGAACTTCAGAGACATAAAAAAAGAAAAATCAATAAAAATGTGGGTAACTGCAGATGCCACAGCTTATCCATCCGTCAGGTTTCAGACCCAGACGTAGGACTCACAGCACAGGAGGAGAAGAGAAAGCAAGCTTCTAACGATGATTATGCAAAAATAACAAAAGTCCAAAAGTAACCCGAATGGGAAAGTACAAACCAAAGAATCCACACGTCTACAGGTACAGGAACCAAGGGGACACACAGCGCTGAGAGGGACAACATGACACAGGCCAAGGTGAAAGACACAGCAGGGACAATGATTCAAACGTATGAACTTGATGCAGAAATACAAAAAGACTTATCACCAACTAAAGACAAAAATAAAGAGACTGAAAAGCCTGGGGGAATATGAAATTACGTTATAAACAGTAAACAATAAACAATAAAGCAACTGAACATAAATCCCCACAAGCCAACGAAAGCTCTAAACGCTGGGTCCGAGACTCAGGAACCATGACACCATTTTATTCCACTTTAAGGTCACAAAGGACCGGAGCCTATCCCAGCTGTCATAGGACGGAGGCAGAGCACACCCTAGACAGATCACCAGTTTAATTTCATTTTATTTTCATGGCACAAATTCACAGCAGTAGGCATTTCATATTGTAAGGAAAGGACAAAGAAAAACAACGATTCAACCATTCCCTATCAGCCGTCACAGGCAAAAGTGAAGAGGAAGATACTAAGAGGAAGATACCTCCAGCTGAACCAGGCTCAGCGAGGGAGGGCGCCCACCCCCTGCTGCGACTGATAGGCGTGAAGGAAGGAGAAGAGAGCAAAGAGGAGCGAAGCAAGGCAGCTATAATATTACAATAAACCCGCAGCATTTTGGTGGGGCCAGCTACCCCCTGCCAGTAACATGTAGCTCAGAGTCCCAGAAATTTCCAGGAAGACAAAGAAAGAGCAGGGATGGACAAGGCAAGGATCGCTGAATCGATCACAAAATGTAGAGAATTAAACACTGAAAGCTCATCCTATTGATCGTCTTGCACACAAAACCTTTATAACAGTTTAAAATATGCCTAAAGGTCCCTTAAGGACAGTGTTTTTTGTATGTAACAATGATTTCCTTTGTTTTGATACATCACGGAAGCAAAGGCGTATCACCATGACGCTGTCAGAAAATATCACCAATTTCCCTTTTTCAAAAATGTTGTTGAATAAATCATACCTTGCAGATCCCAGCACGTAGGCTCGTCTTATTTCATGACACAGCTTGTCTGCCGCTTGGCTCGTTTCGTCGCGTCTTGTTTCTGGAAAGGTTTTGATGTTAAAGCAAATAGCGCTCAGAACCCTTGTTAGCAGGTGTGGAAATGAAAGGAAAGTCTCAAACGAGCACAACAGAAGTTAAAGGTGGTGACTGGGTCCTGCGATATGAGGGAGGTTGTGAGCAAATATTGGCTAATGCCATGCTGCCTTCTGGTGTTTGAAAGCCCAACACTGTCTGCTGTGTTTGCTTTAATCCTATTGCCTGCTTGCCACTGCACCAGCTTACCTGTCAACATTTGTTGCTCCTGATCTGCAGCCTCAGTTGGCAGACTGTATTTATGCCACACCTCCAGGTAGACCCACTAGGGAGAGCTCTATCTTCTGCTTTTTTTGTGCCCAGGAGAGGCGAGAGGAATGGAGAGAAATGCCAGGAGGAGGAAGAGGGCAGACTGAGCTCAGCTGCTGGCTCATTTACCCAGCAAAAAAAAAAAAGTCCTCTTCCTTTTTTCCCCCCTCTTCAGCTTCCTGCTTTTTCACCTACATCTGTGTTGCAGTGCAAATGTGGATATCGCACATGTGTGTACACACACTAGCGCAAACTACATCTCACCATAGTCCTGTGTTGTCCCTCTCTCTTGCCAGGCGAACAAAGACCCACTGTTTCTGACGGGGGTGACCTTCCCTTCAGAGTATCCTGCTAGCCCAGAGACGCTAGTCAAGCTAAGCGTGTATGATGCAAAGGACAAGACCCAGGAATCAGTGAGTAAACACTTTTTTCTCTGCATGTGTGTGCGTCGCATATGTGCATGCTAAAAATCCAGTGGGTGAGAAACGGGGAGCTGTAACGATGACAGCCTGCTCACAACTGGCTTTGAACACATCTCTCGAGTGGAGGTTTTGCTGTACCGAGCTTTAAACTATAGAGGGAGATGATCATTAAAAGAAATCCGGTTTCAGAATCTCATTATGTTTAAATTTATCCTGCTTATTCGGAGGTGCAAAGAGTTGTGTGCTGATTTACAGGACTGAATCACGGCTGTATCGTTCCAATCAGTCTCAGACCAAAACTTTTTGCCTCGAGTTTTGAAGGAAAAGGTTGTGAAGCCGTCAGTGAGCATCCGTGCATGGCACTGATCCCACGGGAAAACCAATCGGCACATCAGTGGGAATGGAAAAGAGAGCCAGACATAGAATCCTGAATGGGCCGGGCCCTCTGATTTAGACGTTTAAAACAGACTTTATAACAGGCTTTTCAGTGTGCGCCGACGTTTGATCTCAATCAGCCACCCCACTCAACCCTGCGTGCCAAGATCTTAATTTGGCATAACTTACTATGAAACATTCATGAGCTTTTTTTTGATGAGTTAGGACTTCAGTATAGCGGTGGTTAGTGGTTAGTATTTGCAAATGTATTACATTAAGGCCTCTGATTTTGTGTTGGCACAAGGCCAGCAGTAGCGCAAATACAGTCCCAGTGTGTCTGCGCACCGGAGCTGTGTTTGCTCTGGTGCGCAAACACACTGGGCCCACTTTTTTTCTACACTTACTGTGTGGATGCACGCAGCCTGTAGCTGGCTTGAAATGACCTATTTTAACGATCTGCTACTTGACTTGGCGTGAAACAACAAATGTGTTTTTCCACCTGTGGCTTCCACTTCTTGTTGCCAAACCCGTGGAACCAACAACCGAGACAAAATTATAGATAAACAAAATCTCTAAAAGCTCTACTTTTGTGTTATTAAAGCTCTGTGTCATCACGAGCAATGTAGGCTGGAAAAACCATGTAAACCCTTGAGTTTAGTACCGTCAGGAACAATGACCTCTTCTTAACTTATTCACTACTCAAAGCACTTAACACTAAAAATACCTTCGCTCACTCATACACACACTCGAACAGAACTTTTTTAATCTGTCAGACTCACTCTCACACACTGATGAATGCATCTGTTTAGTATTTCGCCGAAGGACATATTGACTAACAGACTAGAGGAGCTGGAGGTTGAACCACCAACCGTCCAATTAGTGGGTGACTCCACTCTTCCTCCAGAGCCACAGCTGCCCCATATGAAACTGAACATTAAGGAGGATTTTGATTGTTCTTGATCTCATGAAATAATGTCAACTGATTAACATTTCTGTTATTTTTTTGTGATCGAACAGTCTTCTTCAGATCATGCCAAAGCATCTCAGTCAGCTTAAGGTCAGGACTCTGACGCGGTCTGTTCCAAAACAAGTTATTGTTTGTTTCACTCGTTTTAATATTGATTTATTTGTTAGCTTTGGGTCATTGTAAAACCCGACCTCTCAGGTCATGAAGTGCTGTCCTGCCATTCTCCTGCAAAAGTTGAATTAATTTTTCCCTCAATGGTTGTAACGTGGGATTTAAGATCCTGCGTTGCTGTTGGTTTGCGTAGGAGTCCGGTTACACAGAGAGAGGGATTATGGGAATTCAACCTATGCAGAGGCTATGCAAATGCGCTTGCATGCAGCCCTCCAAAAAAACCAACAGTACAGCCCTGTGGCACCAACACTATGAGTAATGTGTGAATGCTGATTGGACATAAAGCTGGCTTGTTTAAGAAAAGCAGTGACAGTTAACCACAAAATACTTCAATGGATAGTTCTCACTTCAATAAGCTCTAACTCCCCCACGACCCTTAACTGGAACAGTCAGGAAAACAGGTGCGGGGTTTAACCGCACTTTGTCCATCCATTTATTTTCTTATCCGATGAAGGGTGCAGAGGAGCTGGAGCCTATCCCAGGTGTCCTAGTCAACATTGGACAGGTCACCAGTCTATTGCAGATCTAGGGGTTTTCCCTTTTTTTTCTATATGTTCTACGATACAGAGGCGAGAATATTGACAGGGGAACAAGAGTAGCTGTCATTCTGGCATTCAGAATAGCCCCAAATCAATACGTCCCTCCTTGCAAAAACCAAAAAATATATAGAAAGCCTATCTGATATTAATAAATGAATAATTACTCCTCTGTTCAGAGAATAGGGAAAGGGTTTTTTTTAGGTAACACATTTTTGGAGCAAAAACCTCTACTACCATATAATATCATGTCCTGTTTTACCTAAGGCATAAAAACATAACAGTTAAAAACATAACAATGATTTAATGATTTATTGGCAAGAACATTTTGCAACTTCTAGGATTTAATGCAAAAGCATGTATGACCATTACAACCGTTAAACACTGTCCTCACTGCTAAAAAATCCTCAAAAGAATGAAAAAAATGCTTATTGCAAACTAGTATGTGGATTCAAAGCATTGGTTAGAAACCTTGCGTGTGGGACTTGCACATTTCCCACACTCACTGAAATGGTAGATCAGGTACTTTTATGAAGTTATGTCCCCCATAATCCCTCTTGTGCTGTATTTTAATCTCAGTTAACTCTCATTTAGGTTAGCCTAAATTAGCTCACAATAGCTCTTTATAACTTCTCTAGAAATTAGAATAACTTCTGATTTGTTTAATTTTGTTTAAGTACATTGCAGGTGCAGATTTCTTGTCTGCGTCAAGGCACACTCCGACCTCTGTTCCCTTTTGGCGCTATATATGATCACACCTACACTGTTTTACCATTTCACTGCTTCAGGATTACTCCATGGTTCTTCAAAAAGCAACACTGTGCAGGAACCTGAGCATCTGTTGGGGGAAACACAGACAGTTCTTGTGATGTTGTCAAGATCCCGCGTCACCGCTGCCAGTTGAAAACACACACACAGACATGAGATGTGCAGTTTAACAGTTTAAAGTTCCCATAAAAGGACAATTTTGCTTGATTTGATGGGTCTGAAATCAATTGTAACAGGTCAAAGTTAACCCAGGACAGCTTCAGTGTGCAGATGAAATTGTAGCACATGGACAACAGTATAAAAAGTGTGCATATTTAAATTTTTGTGTGTTCTGCATCATTAAATTTCAGGCTAAAAGACCCGTATATGAAGGTTAAAGCATGCTCTGCTGCATCTTACTGTCTCTTGCCCCGTGATATAAAATAATCAAAGAGTTTTAAACAGTTTAAACTGAAGGTTTAACTTAAACCTAAATGTGTCAAACCATTTACTTGGATTTCTGTGTAATGGCATCAGCTAGTGAATCTGTCAGCAGAGCCATTTGCCTGTTGCAGAAACTTCCTGTGGGTAGTTTTTATGCTTGTGTTACCGTTGGGAGTTTTAAGAAATATCTTAAAAGATGAACATTGTAATGACTACTATATTAAGATACATTACTGATGTTGGTAAAATATTTACTGCCTTTATATATTATTTTAAGAAAGCCTTGGAGAAAAAAGATGTTGTTCATGGTAGGTGTCAGTCAAGGGTTCTTTGATGCACAAGCTGTGGACAAAATATTTGATTTTATTAAGTGCTTCAGTATTTAGGGATTTTTAGCGTCTGTCTTCTGGTCTGTCCTTCACTCTGTCTCTGTGAGTGATATTTCTCAATAGCTCCTGTCAGACTGTCAAAAGTATCACTGATAAAGCACACGACATTTCACTCAAGCTTTGCTTTTAGAGCTTTATGCTTAAAAACAGCGTTATAGACAGTTCCTATTTAGCATATTTTTATATGCTTCACTCATCTCATTCCACTAAATAAACACACACACACACAGCAGAGCCCTTATACCTTACGCAGACTGCTTTAAAAAAAATATGTGACCATTAAAACAATGCCTTGCATAGTGCCCTGCAATAGATCTTCCTTTTCTTTTTTTTCCTCGTACCAAAACTCTTGCGCTTACATTTCCGGCTCCGCTCGGCTGGGCACAGCGCGCTTGTCTGGGTCTCATTAGAGAGGCTTTCGTTGACACAGGCGTGACCCTGAACATGAGCTGGCACAATGCGTCAGCCCCTAGTTGCTTAAGTGGCAGATCGAGAATCGCTCAGTCAAGGCTTGGTCATTTAATGTTGCTTTTTTTTTTTTTTGCCCCTTTGCGAGAGCGAGCACTGGGGCAATTTGCTGTGTTTGTGTGTGTGTGTTTTACAAATCGGCTGTCAAAAGTTTTACATATCACTTTCAGCTTTGATAGCAGATGTTGTGCCACCAGCTGATTCACTGCAGTGGAACACAACCCCCCCCCCCCAAAAAAAAAAACAGAATAGACGCAGTAGAAATGTAGCACATCTGCAGTTTTGTGTTATATGGCATGTCACCTATTACCGTACCCACCGTAAGAGTTTTGAAGTGGAAATAAAGGAGGGTGGAAATGGTGAAGATGGGGGAAGGAAACTGATGGAGCGAGGTTTATAGATGACTGCTTTAACATTCGTAGAAGACCTAAGAATTTCATAGTAGGATGGTTTTACCTGCGCCTTGGGCTTCTCATTTAGATATTGTAAGATGACACTGGGTTCGTGGTCATGAATATTTGAGAATGCACACAGGGATGAGAAAATGATAAGTGAGGGAGTGGAGGTGTGAGATGGAGTAAAAGCGGATCTGATATCACCCAGGTGTAAATGATCCCACCCTTGAGCCTAGTTGTCAAAGAATGACAGGCTAGCCTTTCTTTGTCACTGATGTCTTGAGTGCAACTTCGCTTTGAATGGCTCCCAGGTGGAATAAATTCTCCCCTTCATCTCACATTCTCATCACTGAATGAAGAAATATGCTTTGTGATTGGAAAAAAAAGTTGTGCTTTACAAGGAGAACTCCAGCGAAAGTGATTTTATTATTTGCTCAGCTAAATATTAAACATATTATGAATAGAACTACCGTGTTGTTTCTTTTCTTTTATGTTGTTTAAATGAGAGATAAGAAAAAAACACAACTGCTGTCATGGTACAAGGCACAAAATGATAATTGCATTCTGAATACAGAGCAGCAGAGTATTTATTTTCTTCCTGCTTAGTTTCAAGCATATTTACAGTAGTGTGCAAAGGTCTTGATTCACCACTTATTCCTTTATATTTTGCTTCCAAGGAGTGAGATTTTCTGGCTTCAGGTTTTTGATCCCAAAGTGCAGAACAACATCGTTTTTTTAAAAAAGTATAAAAGAAAAAGCTTTATTCCAGCCACCATGACTCAGATAAACAAAGGATAGCTTTGCTATCCTACATAATGCTGTGTGAATTCTCTATGATTATTCACTTACCAGTATTTTGTGTTATGCTTGTCTCTGCATTGAAAAGGTCCATGTAGGATGGATTAGTCCATGCTGCGGATGCAAATAAAATAACCTGAGCCTGAATCTTTCTTGTAATTCTTTTAAAGGGATCTTGAGCAATAGTTCTCCAGGGATTTTGAAGGTCCAGTCCTTATCCCTGACCATTTTCAATTAAGCATAAAAAAGTACACTCACTCAACAGATGAACCAGTGTTTTGTCTACACATAACGGACAAATAGCAAAGAACCAGTTTAACTAATTTTGATCTTTGAGTTGAATCAAAATATTAAAAAAACATCCCAAAGATAACACATTTTGAGGTGTAAAATGGTATTCCGGCACCAGCAAAGTGAATCCCATTGCTGAAAACGTATCTTGTCATGGTGTGTCCGTTAAAAAAAAAAGAATCTGGAAAGTGGGGGAAAAAAGATGTGCAGGCCCAAAGAACTATCTGCAGTATCTGAAAGTCACGTCTTAAAAAAATAGGAAAAAGTTCCAGCAAAGACCTGACACTGGACATGATACATGCATCTGGCCCTTCAGTTGATCCATCTACTGTTAAGTGAAGACTTATCAGAAATGGTGTCAGTGGAAGGATGGCTGTCAACGAGCCATTCTTTAGGAAAGGGAAACAGGGAGAAAAGGCTGAGGTATGCCACATTACACAAGAACGCCACTGAAAATCACTGACAACAGGTGTTATGAAGTGATGAATCCAAATTTGAAATGTTTGGTTCAAATTAATCTCAGTATGTGTCTGGAGACATCTGTAAAACACAGTGGAGGCTCTGTCATGTTTGAGGCTTTTCAGCCAAAGGTGTTGGGTTTCTTGTCAGAATTGATGGAATTAAAAATTATAGCATCTGATTGGCAACAGCTTCATTTTTAAGCAATGATCCCAAAGGTACTGCAAATAAAAATACACTACAATGTGTTAAAAGCACACATGGATAGAATGACACTCGTACATGGATTGACCTCCCCAGAGCCCGGACCTCAACATTATTGAAGCGGTGTGAGATCACCTTAGTAAAAAACAGATCAAAAGGCAGCCAACACCCAAAGAAGAGCTTTGAATGACCTACAAGAGGCCTGCTGAACTGTTCCTGGAGACTGCTTAGAGAAATTAGCAGAAAAGTTGCCCGTTCAGGCTGTGTTAAAGAACAAAGGTGTTGTTTTTGCCTTAAATGTTGTATTTTGTATTACCTGTTTTCATAGAAAAATAAAGATAAACACATGAGGGGTGATTAAAGACTTTTGCACGATACTATATATGCAGGTTTCACTGGTGATGGAGATTGAAATGAAAGATGTGGTCAGATGAAGAGTTTTGGGCTCTTGGGTTAAATCTCAGTACCATTTTCAAAGTTCAATAAAAACCTGAGCAAGGCTCATCTGAGACAAGCAGGATGAAGAAAGTTCAAAGAATATGAATGAAGTAAATGAGATTATTTGTGTGTATTGGGTGCATCACATTTGTGCTCACTTACCTCGGTGAAGAGGCTCAAAGACAGACTGCTAATGACAAACCTGTGTTTGCTGTCAGTGCAAACCTATTACCAAGTGTTCTTGTGCTATAAAAGGATAGGACAGCTGCGTCTGGAAGAGCTCTTCTGTCTAATCACAGCCTCATTTATCCTGCCTTTGCTCTCTGCAGTCTGGAATGGATGTGTAATGCATGTTTTCAGTTTGCATTCCTGTAACTGACCATGGTGAGGAATTTTGATCGTTTTTTGTGATGTGAACCATGGTGCGACAAACAAAGGCTTCATTTGAGTAAAACAGGAAATGGAGCATGCCTGGTCATTTCCATAAAGCAGCCATAAAATGTATTCAATCCAATAAAACACAAGGAGAGGGTTTTTTTTTTACTGTGCTGCTATAATTCCCATTTCTTCCTCTGGTTGCCAGAAAGAGCCAGATGAACACTCACATGCACACTCACACCATATGCGCTTAAAGTATAGAGCAAGATGTTTGATTTGGAGGCCAATGGAGAAAGAACCAATCACAGCTTTATCTCAGACTGCGGGTCCATTTACCACACACACACACACACACTCTCATTCTTACTAAGGAAATTGGATAGAGGTTATATGAGAGGAGTCCCAAAGTCCCAGTGATTTCCCAACATTTCCCTGAGGGGGGAAACACCTTCAAAATGTTTTGTGAAATGTGTTTTTTGTTGCTGAAATCGAATTAGAGGAGTCTCAGTTCACGTTCTGCACAATTTAAAAATGACAGTTCAAACCCTTAAACACGTCTTTTTTTCATACTAGAAGCTGCTAGTACTCTTGCGATTATACTAGATAGCTATCTCAATTCAAGAATAAAAATCATACTGCCTTAAACCTTTTCATATGGGGTTTATATATATATATATATAGAGAGAGAGAGAGACTACACTATGACCACTGACAGATGAAGGGAATAACACTGATGATCTCTTCATCATGGCGTCTGTTAATGGGTGGGGATATATTAGGGAGCAAGTGAACATTTTGTCCTCAGAGTTGTTGTGCTAGAAGAGAACCCACAAAAGCTGTAGTTTTGTGGGGTGTTCCCAGTCTGCAGTGGTCAGTGTCTATCAAAAGTGGTCCAAGGAAGGAAGAGTGGTGAACCAGCGACAGGGTCACGGGGGGCCAGGCTCATTGATGGGGAACCAAGGCAGATCCATGTTGAGCCAACAAACGAGTTACTGTAGCTTTGATTGCAGAAAAAAAGTTAAAGCTGGGTCTGATGATATCAGAATACACGTTGCATCACAGTTTGTTGCATATGGAGCTGCATACAGACCAGTGAGTGTGCACATGTTGACACCACCAAAGCACCAACGCTCAGCATCAGAACTGGACCATGGAGGGGAGAAGGTGGCCAAATAATTAGTCCCCCATTTTCAGAGGTGTAAATTCCTAAACAGCTAATACAATTTATTTTGTAAAGCTGGAAGTCTGCACCTCAAAAACATCTTATCTAATTAAAAATCCACTGTGGTTGACTACATAAAATCTGTTTTTGCAGACTCTGCTTAACTATACAAAGTAAGGAGTTATAGTGTATCTGCCAGCATTTGGAAGTGATACCACTTATTTTTATTTCTTAAACCATAACTGCAGCAGCTGACATCAAAAGTTGTAAAGTGTTTATTATTGTTTTATTGCAGTCACATGAAAAAATTTGTGACTTTGTTGGCATTTTTTGTTGAGTTTGTTATATTTTGAACAGGCAAACATTTGATCCTCTTTGTGCCTATAGATGTACAGGAATATATATAAATTATGTAGATATAAAAGGTACAGGTCACAGCGTTCTCAAAGTTTTTGTCTGAGAACTTTACCTATTGGCGTGATGACCACACACGGTACACTAGTTATTTCATGGTCGATATGACTTTGCAAGATTAATATTCCTCATTTCAAGTTGTTAAACTGGGTTGAATTATCCGGTAAACATAAAACTCTGTTATTTGTCCTGAGCACACATATTTCCACTGTGTGTTTTCCCAGCTCTCCACAGTTTTCAGACAAGCCCTTGTGGGATACTGCTAAGCCTGAAATAAATGTTTTTGAGTCTTTGGTAAACTCTAAGGATACCAAATTTGACAAAAAAAAAAAAATGCCATTACAAATGTGTGTTTTCATTGATTCCATGCCATATTGTTTTTCAGTGTAGGGATCCTTGCAGATTGTGTTATTCTCCTGTATACCTGATTTGAGGAATGTTTGACTGGCAGATATTAACCACATCTCAGGAGGCAGTTTGAACAGCTACTGTTCCATGGTGAATTGTCACTCCAATTATGAACTGCTGAAGTATGGAGAATCCCAGCCACAGTTAATCCTGCCCTGTCAATAATCATGATGTGTAAAAGACGGCAACTTGACATATTTTTGGCACCACCACTTGCTTTAGCTGGATGAGTGTCAATGTGGTGGGAATTTTCTGTAAGTGCAAGTGTTTACTGCCAGAAGGGGGGATGGGGTGGAAGTAGACAGGGAAACTGCAGAAAGAGTGAGAGAGCTAGAGGGGACACACACGCGTGTGCACACACACATGCTTTTACAAGAACCAATCTCAGAGATATCCAAGAAGGGTCTTGGTAGTGATTGGGTGGACAGCTCAGCAGTGATAACCTACGAGAGTAACAGTCCTCAGATAAGGACTGTCTCTTGTCTGATGGCCACTTTGCTTCCCTCACCATCATTGTGGCAATGTCACACAATGTCACAAGTGCAGAAAAGTACTGCTGTTCAAGTCTGCCATACTAAAATTAGTTAAACTACAGAGCTCTTGCTTTCTTCCTGACTTGTTTGCTGGGAGTCTTGCTGTGCACAAAACGTGAAGCTACTGCCCGACTCTTTTTTATGAAGACGCTACCAAATTTTATCACGAGGTCTAAGTCCTGTAATGAATGCATGTCATGCAAATGTCTGATTAGTGCTGTGCTGGTGCAGAATATTAAAATGTCACAGCTATAATAAAACACAACTGTTTTGCCTCCCTTATTAAATTAAATTAGGTATGTTCCCTTTTTTTCTGCAGAAAAGTGGAAAAGAAAATTTCACAGAACTGTGTGCAGTTCTCTGAAAAACCAAATTCACACCATGTTTCATTAGCTTGTAGAGTTATTTTTATCAGCAGTAACTGCAGTATGTTTTCTGTATGACTTTATCGGTCTTTATCGTGAAGGAATCAGTTCATTGAGGTTTGTGGGGATTAGCTTATGCAAGTCTTGTGGCCGAAGTCATCACCCCTCCACCACCGTGCTTCACAGTTGGTATGAGGTGCTAAATAGTCCAGACTAGTGGTCTTTATGCAAATAAAATAAAAAAATTTACATATGAGAGGGTTAGAAATGAAATCCTAAAATCTATTATGAGCCAATGTAAAGAATATAAAATGCCAGAAATGTGAGCTTGCTTACTAAAATGCTAGCACTCTGGCTTTTTTTCTTTTTTTTTTGCTTAGAGGCATTGCAAAGAAATTATCTAACATGGTCTTTTGTGTCCAAAGGACATTGCTCTAGAAATCTCAGATACAATTTTACAAATCTAATCTTTGCTGTCATGTTCTTTACAGAAAAAAGAGACTTTCTTTTGGCAACTCTTCCAAATAATCCATACTGTCATGGGGATTTAATATGCCTTAATATGCCTGTAGAGTCTTACATTTAGCTTTTTAGTTTTTTGCAATTTCTCTGAGCATTGCACAGTCTGACCTTGGGGTGTATTTGCTGGGCCGTCCACTCTTGGGAAGATTGTGGTTTTATATTAACATTCACCTGAATGCTTCAGAGCAGCAAACTGCTCAAACCTCTGCTTTTATAGATGTGCTCATGCTTATTGATGATCAATCAATCAAGTTTGTTTGATTAGCAGCAACTGGCTGCTACTTACTAATTCCTATGGTAGCAGCACAGGACTGTATAGTCCCATGAAAACTTTCTTTTCTCACATGATTCTTTTTTCTGTAAGATTATCTCACTGACTTTGTATTTTTAGAGTAATGTTATTATACTAGCAATGATATTATTTCTTGTAATTAGGGCTGCCACAAACGATTATTTTGATAGTCGACTAGTCACCGATTATTTTTGCGATTAGTCAGCTAATCAGATCATGCATCCATTGGACGTAAAACGTACAGCTTATTGCACCAGCAGCATCTGCTCTTATATAACTACCATTAGCTTACAGCTTTAAGTGGTTCAAGTATGTGCTAACTAAAAATAAAGACAAGATGATAGTTTATTAAATTTTAATGAAATTTGCAGATTGTTTCGGTGGCGTTTAATAAACTCAGCCGTCTGCTCCTTGCTATCTAAAATATAACAGGACACCGGAGTATATTCTCGAGCGTCTCACACTTCTGATAATCAGTTGTCTGCTTGACATTTATTCAGCTGTGTAAAAACTATAACTTTAATCTCAGCCAAACCGATTTACTCAGGAACAAATAAGACAATAAAAAAGCCAAACAATATAATTTTTAAGTTATCTAAGTGACTTATATATCATGTTTAACCTGAGTAGTGAAAGACGGCCGTGGGTTTGAAAACGATTTGCCCGGAGTCCGGTGTTCTCACCGGCTCTAGTGAGCGTTAAACCCCTGCTAGCTATCGAGCTAGTGGGTAACAGACGTCTCTGAAAACGTCGGAGCGCTTTTGAAAATATGTGGTGTCCTGATAAACTGAGCAGATATTTAAGGTTTACACAGTTACATTCTCGCCTGAAAACATGTTAAACGTTTATTTTGTGACCCAGAAAGAATAATAAGAGTAATATTAAAACTAACTAGCTGCCGCCATTGTTGGAAACTGAGCTGGGCCGCGATGGGCCGCGCTATGAATTCTGGGACACAGCTTCTTCTTCTTCTGGGTTTAACGGCAGCTGGCATCCCGTTCACCACTAAGTTTCAGTTGGCATTAAGAGAGTTTTGCAAGAGCACCACAGTGATGAAAACAAGAGAAGGAGGAAATGCTGCTCTTTAAATCTCTTGCAGATTTATGCTCCCAGGCTCAAAGAACAGACCTTCCTTGGAATTGTCTGCAGGTGTAGTGTGATTAGCATGCCAGCAGAGGAGCTGCAGCAGCTTCGGTGCATTATCTCTGCCTACCTATGAGGTATAATAGTAAAGCATACATATCATAATTCGCAGTCACTACAGTTATACAAGTAAAAAGCACTAAAACACACTTGAAGAAGAAAAATATGCCCAAGGACACAATTTCAGGTGTTTAGCATGACCTAAGCATGAGTCATATGGCTTTCTACCCAGGCAGCGTTAATGCCTGGATAGAAAGCTCTATTGATAAAAATAGGAGCATGTCTGAAAAGCTGAAATTCCATCTAAGTAGACCTGGTGAAGCAATATCTCTACATTAGGTAACTTGTGT